>NC_092376.1:82845676-83145676 GCF_030028105.1 Mobula birostris | reverse complement strand
GATAGACCGCACCCAACAGGGTGGACAACAGTAGAATCAGTGATTGATGGCACCTAACAGGGTGGACAACAATAGAATCAATGAAAGACGGCACCCAATAGAGTGGACAACAATAGAATCTGTGACAGACGGCACCCAATAGAGTGGACAACAATAGAATCTGTGATGGAAGGCACACAACAGGGTGGACAACAGTAGAATAAGTGAAAGACTGCACCCAGCAGAGTGAACAACAATAGAGTCAGTGATAGACGGCACCCAACAGGGTGGACAACAATAGAATCAGTAATAGACCGCACCCAACAGGGTGGACAACAGTAGAATCAGTGATAGACCGCACCCAACAGGGTGGACAACAGTAGAATCAGTGATAGGCGGCACCGAACAGGGTGGATAACAGTAGAATCAGTGAAAGACGGCACCCAAAAGGGTGGACAACAATAGAATCAGTAATAGACCTCACCCAACAGGGTGGACAACAGTAGAATCAGTGATAGACGGCACCCAACCGGGTGGATAACAATTGAATCAGTAATGGACGGCACCCAACAGGGTGGACAACAGTAGAATCTGTGATAGACGGCACCTAACAGGGTGGACAACAATACAATCAGTGAAAGATAGCACCCAATAGGGTGGACAACAATAGACTCAGTGATAGACCGCTCCCAACAGAGTGGACAACAACAGAATCAGTGAAAGACCGCACCCAATATAGTGGAAAACAATAGAATCAGTGATAGACGGCACCCAACAGGGTGGACAACAGTAGAATCAGTAAAAGACCGCACCCAACAGGGTGAAGAACAGTAGAATTAGTGATAGACCACACCCAACAGAGCGGACTACAGTAGAATTAGTGATAGACGGCACCCAACAGTGTGGACAACAATAGCATCAGTAATAGACCGCACCCAACAGGGTGGACAACAGTAGAATCAGTGATAGACCGCACCCGACAGGGTGGACAACTGTAGAATCAGTGATAGATGGCACCTAACAGGGTGGACAAAAATAGAATCAGTGAAAGAGAGCACCCAATAGGGTGGACAACAATAGACTCAGTGAAAGACGGCACCCAATAGAGTGGACAACAATAGAATCTGTGACAGACGGCACACAACAGGGTGGACAACAGTAGAATAAGTGAAAGACTGCACCCAACAAAGTGGACAACAACAGAGTCAGTGATAGACGGCACCCAACAGGGTGGACAACAGTAGAATTAGTGATAGACGGCACCCAACAGGGTGGACAACAGTAGAATCAGTGACAGACGGCACCCAACAGAGTGGACAACAGTAGAATGAGTGATAGACAGCACTCAACAGGGTGGACAACAGTAGAATCAGCGATGGACGGCACCCAACAGTAGAGTCTGTGATAGAGGCACCGAACAGGGTGACCAACAATAAAATCAGTGATAGACCACACCCAACAGGGTGGAGAACAGTAGAATTAGTGATAGAGCGCAGGCAACATGGTGAACAACAATAGAATCAGAGATAGACAGCACCTAACAGGGTGGACAACAGTATAATCAGTGAAAGACGGCAACTAACAGGGTGGTAACTGTAGAATCAGTGATAGACGGCAGCCAACATGGTAGACAACAATAGAATCAGTGAAAGATGGCCCACAACAGGGTAGACAACAGTAGAATCAGTGAATGACGGCACCCAACAGGGTGGACAACAATAAGATCAGTGATAGACCGCACTCAGCAGGGTGGAAAATAATAGAATCAGTGATAGACGGTACCCAACAGGGTGGACAACAGTAGAATCAGTGACACACCGCACCCAACTGGGTGGACAACAGTAGAATCAGTGAAAGACTGTACCCAAAAGTGTGGACAACAATAGAATCAGTAATAGACCGCACCCAACAGGGTGGACAACAGTAGAATCAGTGATAGACTGCACCCAATAGGGTGTGGGAATAGTGGAATCAATAATAGACCGCATCCAACAGGGTGGACAACAGTAGAATCAGTGATAGACGGCACCCAACAGGGTGGACAGCAATAGAATCAGTAATAGAACGCACCGAACAGTGTTGAGAACAGTAGAATTAGTGATAGACCGCACCCAACAGGGTGGACAACAGTAGAATTAGTGATAAAATGCCCCCAACAGGGTGGACATCAGTTGAATCAGTGATAGACGGCACCCAATAGAGCGGACAACAATAGAATCAGTGATAGACGGCACCCAACAGGGTGGACAACAGTGGAATCAGTGAAAGACTGCACCCAACAGAATGGACAACAATAGAGTCATTAATAGACGGCACCCAACAGGATGGACAACAATAGAATCAGTAATAGACCGCACCCAACAGTGTGGAGAACAGTAGAATTAGTGATAGACCACACCCAACAGAGCAGACAACAGTAGAATTAGTGAAAGAGGGCACCCAACAGGATGGACAACAATAGAATCAGTAATAGACCGCACCCAACAGGGTGGACAACAGTAGAATCAGTGATAGACTGCACCCAACCAGGTGGACAACAAATGAATCAGTAATGGACCGCACCCAACAGTGTGGACAACAGTAGAATCAGTGATAGGCGGCACCCAACAGTGTGGACAATAGTAGAATCAGTGATAGGCGGCACCTAACAGGCTGGACAACAGTAGAATCTGTGATAGACGGCACCTAACAGGGTGGACAACAATAGAATCAGTGAAAGAGAGCACCCAATATGCTGGACAACAATAGACTCGGTGATAGACCGAACACAAAAGAGTGGACAACAATAGAATCAGTGAAAGACCGCACCCAATAGAGTGTAAAACAATAGAATCAGTGATAGACTGCACCCAACAGGGTGGACAACAGCAGAATCAGTGAAAGACTGTACCCAACAGGGTGCACAACAATAGCATCAGTGATAGACAGCACCCAACAGGGTGCACAACAATAGCATCAGTGATAGACCGCACCCAACAGGGTGGACAACAGTTGAATTAGTGATAGACCACACCCAACAGAGCGGACAACAGTAGAATTAGTGATAGACGGCACCCAACAGGGTGCACAACAATAGCATCAGTGATAGACCGCAACCAACAGGGTGGACAACAGTAGAATCAGTGATAGGCTGCACCTAACAGGGTGGACAACAGTAGAATCAGTGATAGATGGCACCTAACAGGGTGGACAACAATAGAATCAGTGATAGACTGCACCCAACAGGGTAGACAACAGTAGAATCAGTGAAAGACGGCACCCAACAGGGTGGACAACATCAGAATCAGTGATAGACGCACCCAACAGGGTGGACAACAGTAGAATCAGAGAAAGACTGCACCCAACAGAGTGGACAACAATAGAGTCATTGATAGACAGCACCCAACAGGATGGGCAACAATATAATCAGTAATAGACCGAACCCAACAGGGTGGAGAACAGTAGAATTAGTGATAGACCACACCCAACAGAGCGGACAACAGTAGAATTAGTGATAAACGGCACCCAACAGGGTGGACAACAGTAGAATCAGTGAAAGACGGCAACCAACAGGGTGGACGACAATAGAATCAGTAATAGACCGCACCCAACAGGGTGGACAACAGTAGAATCAGTGATAGACAGCAACCAACCGGGTGGATAACAATTGAATGAGTAATGGACCGCACCCAACAGGGTGGACAACAGTAGAATCAGTGATAGGAGGCACCTAACAGGGTGGACAACAGTAGAATCTGTGATAGACGGCACCTAACAGGGTGGACAACAATAGAATCAGTGAAAGAGAGCACCCAATATGCTGGACACCAATAGACTCAGTGATAGACCGCACCAAACAGAGTGGACAACAATAGAATCAGTGAAAGACCGCACCCAATAGAGTGGAAAACAATAGAATCAGTGATAGACGGCACACAACAGGATGGACAACAATAGAATCAGTAATAGACCGCACCCTACAGGGTGACGAACAGTAGAATTAGTGATAGACCACACCCAACAGAGCGGACAACAGTAGAATCAGTGAAAGACTGCACCCAACAGAGTGACCAACAATAGCATCAGTAATAGACCGCACCCAACAGGGTGGACAAGGGTAGAATCAGTGATAGTCCGCACCCAACAGGGTGGACAACAGTAGAATCAGTGATAGGCGGCACCTAACAGGGTGGAAAATAGTAGAATCTGTGATAGACGGCACCTAACTGGGTGGCCAACAATAGAATCAGTGAAAGTGAGCACCCAGTAGGGTGGACAACAATAGACTCAGTGATAGACCGCACCCAACAGAGTGGAGAACAATAGAATCTGTGAAAGACCGCAACCAATAGAGTGGAAAACAATAGAATCAGTGATAGACGGCACACAACAGGATGGACAATAGAATCAGTAATAGACCGCACCCAACTGGGTGAAGAACAGTAGAATTAGTGATAGAACACACCCAACAGAGCGGACAACAGTAGAATTAGTGATAGACGGCACCCAACAGGGTGGACAACAATATCATCAGTAATAGACCACACCCAATAGGGTGGACAACAGTAGAATCAGTGATAGACCGCACCCAACAGGGTGGACAACAGTAGAATCAGTGATTGATGGCACCTAACAGGGTGGACAACAATAGAATCAATGAAAGACGGCACCCAATAGAGTGGACAACAATAGAATCTGTGACAGACGGCACCCAATAGAGTGGACAACAATAGAATCTGTGATGGAAGGCACACAACAGGGTGGACAACAGTAGAATAAGTGAAAGACTGCACCCAGCAGAGTGAACAACAATAGAGTCAGTGATAGACGGCACCCAACAGGGTGGACAACAATAGAATCAGTAATAGACCGCACCCAACAGGGTGGACAACAGTAGAATCAGTGATAGACCGCACCCAACAGGGTGGACAACAGTAGAATCAGTGATAGGCGGCACCGAACAGGGTGGATAACAGCAGAATCAGTGAAAGACGGCACCCAAAAGGGTGGACAACAATAGAATCAGTAATAGACCTCACCCAACAGGGTGGACAACAGTAGAATCAGTGATAGACGGCACCCAACCGGGTGGATAACAATTGAATCAGTAATGGACGGCACCCAACAGGGTGGACAACAGTAGAATCTGTGATAGACGGCACCTAACAGGGTGGACAACAATACAATCAGTGAAAGATAGCACCCAATAGGGTGGACAACAATAGACTCAGTGATAGACCGCTCCCAACAGAGTGGACAACAACAGAATCAGTGAAAGACCGCACCCAATATAGTGGAAAACAATAGAATCAGTGATAGACGGCACCCAACAGGGTGGACAACAGTAGAATCAGTAAAAGACCGCACCCAACAGGGTGAAGAACAGTAGAATTAGTGATAGACCACACCCAACAGAGCGGACTACAGTAGAATTAGTGATAGACGGCACCCAACAGTGTGGACAACAATAGCATCAGTAATAGACCGCACCCAACAGGGTGGACAACAGTAGAATCAGTGATAGACCGCACCCGACAGGGTGGACAACTGTAGAATCAGTGATAGATGGCACCTAACAGGGTGGACAAAAATAGAATCAGTGAAAGAGAGCACCCAATAGGGTGGACAACAATAGACTCAGTGAAAGACGGCACCCAATAGAGTGGACAACAATAGAATCTGTGACAGACGGCACACAACAGGGTGGACAACAGTAGAATAAGTGAAAGACTGCACCCAACAAAGTGGACAACAACAGAGTCAGTGATAGACGGCACCCAACAGGGTGGACAACAGTAGAATTAGTGATAGACGGCACCCAACAGGGTGGACAACAGTAGAATCAGTGACAGACGGCACCCAACAGAGTGGACAACAGTAGAATGAGTGATAGACAGCACTCAACAGGGTGGACAACAGTAGAATCAGCGATGGACGGCACCCAACAGTAGAGTCTGTGATAGAGGCACCGAACAGGGTGACCAACAATAAAATCAGTGATAGACCACACCCAACAGGGTGGAGAACAGTAGAATTAGTGATAGAGCGCAGCCAACGTGGTGGACAACAATAGAATCAGTGATAGACAGCACCTAACAGGGTGGACAACAGTATAATCAGTGAAAGACGGCAACTAACAGGTGGTAACTGTAGAATCAGTGATAGACGGCAGCCAACATGGTAGACAACAATATGATCAGTGATAGACCGCACCCAGCAGGGTGGAAAATAATAGAATCAGTGATAGACGGTACCCAACAGGGTGGACAACAGTAGAATCAGTGACACACCGCACCCAACTGGGTGGACAACAGTAGAATCAGTGAAAGACTGTACCCAAAAGTGTGGACAACAATAGAATCAGTAATAGACCGCACCCAACAGGGTGGACAACAGTAGAATCAGTGATAGACTGCACCCAATAGGGTGTGGGAACAGTAGAATCAATAATAGACCGCACCCAACAGTGTGGACAACAGTAGTATCAGTGATAGGCGGCACCTAACAGGCTGGACAACAGTAGAATCTGTGATAGACGGCACCTAACAGGGTGGACAACAATAGAATCAGTGAAAGAGAGCACCCAATATGCTGGACACCAATAGACTCGGTGATAGACCGAACACAACAGAGTGGACAACAATAGAATCAGTGAAAGACCGCACCCAATAGAGTGGAAAACAATAGAATCTGTGATAGACTGCACCCAACAGGGTGGACAACAGTAGAATCAGTGAAAGACTGTACCCAACAGAGTGGACAACAATAGAGTCATTGATAGACGGCACACAACAGGATTGACAACAATAGAATCAGTAATAGACCGCACCCAACAGGGTGGACAACAGTAGAATCAGTGATAGACGGCACCCAACCGGGTGGATAACAATTGAATCAGTAATGGACCGCACCAAACAGGGTGGACAACAGTAGAATCAGTGATAGACAACACCTAACAGGGTGGACAACAGTAGAATCAGTGATAGGCGGCACCGAACAGGGTGGATAACAGTAGAATCAGTGAAAGACGGCACCCAAAAGGGCGGACAACAATAGAATCAGTAATAGACCGCACCCAACAGGGTGGACAACAGTAGAATCAGTGATAGACGGCACCCAACCGGGTGGATAACAATTGAATCAGTAATGGACTGCACCCAACAGGGTGGACAACAGTAGAATCTGTGATAGACGGCACCTAACAGGGTGGACAACTATAGAATCAGTGAAAGATAGCACCCAATAAGGTGGACAACAATAGACTCAGTGATAGACCGCTCCCAACAGAGTGGACTACAACAGAATCAGTGAAAGACCGCACCCAATAGAGTGGAAAACAATAGAATCAGTGATAGACCACACCCAACAGAGCGGACAACAGTAGAATTAGTGATAGACGGCACCCAACAGTGTGGACAACAATAGCATCAGTAACAGACCGCACCCAACAGGGTGGACAACAGTAGAATCAGTGATAGACCGCACCCGACAGGGTGGACAACTGTAGAATCAGTGATAGATGGCACCTAACAGGGTGGACAAAAATAGAATCAGTGAAAGAGAGCACCCAATAGGGTGGACAACAATAGACTCAGTGAAAGACGGCACCCAATAGAGTGGACAACAATAGAATCTGTGATAGACGGCACACAACAGGGTGGACAACAGTAGAATAAGTGAAAGACTGCACCCAACAAAGTGGACAACAACAGCGTCAATGATAGACGGCACCCAACAGGGTGGACAACAGTAGAATTAGTGATAGACGGCACCCAACAGGGTGGTCAACAGTAGAATCAGTGATAGACGGCATCCAACAGGGTGGACAACAGTAGAATGAGTGACAGACCGCACCCAACAGGGTGGACAACAGTAGAATCAGTGATAGACAGCACCCAACAGGGTGGACAGCAATAGAATCAGTAATAGAACGCACCGAACAGTGTTGAGAACAGTAGAATTAGAGATAGACCGCACACAACAGGGTGGACAACAGTAGAATTAGTGATAGAATGCCCCCAACAGGGTGGACATCAGTTGAATCAGTGATAGACGGCACCCAATAGAGCGGACAACAATAGAATCAGTGATAGACGGCACCCAACAGGGTGGACAACAGTAGAATCAGTGAAAGACTGCACCCAACAGAATGGACAACAATAGAGTCATTAATAGACGGCACCCAACAGGATGGACAACAATAGAATCGGTAATAGACCGCACCCAACAGTGTGGAGAACAGTAGAATTAGTGATAGACCACACCCAACAGAGCAGACAAAAGTAGAATTAGTGAAAGAGGGCACCCAACAGGATGGACAACAATGGAATCAGTAATAGACCGCACCCAACAGGGTGGACAAAAGTAGAATCAGTGATAGGCGGCACCCAACAGTGTGGACAACAGTAGAATCAGTGATAGGCGGCACCTAACAGGCTGGACAACAGTAGAATCTGTGATAGACGGCACCTAACAGGGTGGACAACAATAGAATCAGTGAAAGAGAGCACCCAATATGCTGGACAACAATAGTCTCGGTGATAGACCGAACACAAAAGAGTGGACAACAATAGAATCAGTGAAAGACCGCACCCAATAGAGTGTAAAACAATAGAATCAGTGATAGACTGCACCCAACAGGGTGGACAACAGCAGAATCAGTGAAAGTCTGTACCCAACAGAGAGGACAACAATAGAGTCATTGATAGACGGCACACAACAGGATGGACAACAATAGAATCAGTAATAGACCGCACCCAACAGGGTGAAGAACAGTAGAATTAGTGATAGACCACACCCAACAGAGCGGACAACAGTAGAATTAGTGATAGACGGCACCCAACAGGGTGCACAACAATAGCATCAGTGATAGACCGCACCCAACAGGGTGGACAACAGTAGAATCAGTGACAGGCTGCACCTAACAGGGTGGACAACAGTAGAATCAGTGATAGATGGCACCTAACAGGGTGGACAACAATAGAATCAGTGATAGACTGCACCCAACAGGGTAGACAACAGTAGAATCAGTGAAAGACGGCACTCAACAGGGTGGACAACATCAGAATCTGTGATAGACGCACCCAACAGGGTGGCCATCAGTAGAATCAGTGATAGACGGCACCCAATAGAATGGACAACAATAGAATCAGTGATAGACGGCACCCAACAGGGTGGACAACAGTAGAATCAGAGAAAGACTGCACCCAACAGAGTGGACAACAATAGAGTCATTGATAGACGGCACCCAACAGGATGGGCAACAATATAATCAGTAATAGACCGAACACAACAGGGTGGAGAACAGTAGAATTAGTGATAGACCACACCCAACAGAGCGGACAACAGTAGAATTAGTGATAGACGGCACCCAACAGGGTGGACAACAGTAGAATCAGTGAAAGACGGCAACCAACAGGGTGGACAACAATAGAATCAGTAATAGACCGCACCCAATAGAGTGGAAAACAATAGAATCTGTGATAGACTGCACCCAACAGGGTGGACAACAGTAGAATCAGTGAAAGACTGTACCCAACAGAGTGGACAACAATAGAGTCATTGATAGACGGCACACAACAGGATTGACAACAATAGAATCAGTAATAGACCGCACCCAACAGGGTGGACAACAGTAGAATCAGTGATAGACGGCACCCAACCGGGTGGATAACAATTGAATCAGTAATGGACCGCACCAAACAGGGTGGACAACAGTAGAATCAGTGATAGACAACACCTAACAGGGTGGACAACAGTAGAATCAGTGATAGGCGGCACCGAACAGGGTGGATAACAGTAGAATCAGTGAAAGACGGCACCCAAAAGGGCGGACAACAATAGAATCAGTAATAGACCGCACCCAACAGGGTGGACAACAGTAGAATCAGTGATAGACGGCACCCAACCGGGTGGATAACAATTGAATCAGTAATGGACTGCACCCAACAGGGTGGACAACAGTAGAATCTGTGATAGACGGCACCTAACAGGGTGGACAACTATAGAATCAGTGAAAGATAGCACCCAATAAGGTGGACAACAATAGACTCAGTGATAGACCGCTCCCAACAGAGTGGACTACAACAGAATCAGTGAAAGACCGCACCCAATAGAGTGGAAAACAATAGAATCAGTGATAGACCACACCCAACAGAGCGGACAACAGTAGAATTAGTGATAGACGGCACCCAACAGTGTGGACAACAATAGCATCAGTAACAGACCGCACCCAACAGGGTGGACAACAGTAGAATCAGTGATAGACCGCACCCGACAGGGTGGACAACTGTAGAATCAGTGATAGATGGCACCTAACAGGGTGGACAAAAATAGAATCAGTGAAAGAGAGCACCCAATAGGGTGGACAACAATAGACTCAGTGAAAGACGGCACCCAATAGAGTGGACAACAATAGAATCTGTGATAGACGGCACACAACAGGGTGGACAACAGTAGAATAAGTGAAAGACTGCACCCAACAAAGTGGACAACAACAGCGTCAATGATAGACGGCACCCAACAGGGTGGACAACAGTAGAATTAGTGATAGACGGCACCCAACAGGGTGGTCAACAGTAGAATCAGTGATAGACGGCATCCAACAGGGTGGACAACAGTAGAATGAGTGACAGACCGCACCCAACAGGGTGGACAACAGTAGAATCAGTGATAGACAGCACCCAACAGGGTGGACAGCAATAGAATCAGTAATAGAACGCACCGAACAGTGTTGAGAACAGTAGAATTAGAGATAGACCGCACACAACAGGGTGGACAACAGTAGAATTAGTGATAGAATGCCCTAAACAGGGTGGACATCAGTTGAATCAGTGATAGACGGCACCCAATAGAGCGGACAACAATAGAATCAGTGATAGACGGCACCCAACAGGGTGGACAACAGTAGAATCAGTGAAAGACTGCACCCAACAGAATGGACAACAATAGAGTCATTAATAGACGGCACCCAACAGGATGGACAACAATAGAATCGGTAATAGACCGCACCCAACAGTGTGGAGAACAGTAGAATTAGTGATAGACCACACCCAACAGAGCAGACAAAAGTAGAATTAGTGAAAGAGGGCACCCAACAGGATGGACAACAATGGAATCAGTAATAGACCGCACCCAACAGGGTGGACAAAAGTAGAATCAGTGATAGGCGGCACCCAACAGTGTGGACAACAGTAGAATCAGTGATAGGCGGCACCTAACAGGCTGGACAACAGTAGAATCTGTGATAGACGGCACCTAACAGGGTGGACAACAATAGAATCAGTGAAAGAGAGCACCCAATATGCTGGACAACAATAGTCTCGGTGATAGACCGAACACAAAAGAGTGGACAACAATAGAATCAGTGAAAGACCGCACCCAATAGAGTGTAAAACAATAGAATCAGTGATAGACTGCACCCAACAGGGTGGACAACAGCAGAATCAGTGAAAGTCTGTACCCAACAGAGAGGACAACAATAGAGTCATTGATAGACGGCACACAACAGGATGGACAACAATAGAATCAGTAATAGACCGCACCCAACAGGGTGAAGAACAGTAGAATTAGTGATAGACCACACCCAACAGAGCGGACAACAGTAGAATTAGTGATAGACGGCACCCAACAGGGTGCACAACAATAGCATCAGTGATAGACCGCACCCAACAGGGTGGACAACAGTAGAATCAGTGACAGGCTGCACCTAACAGGGTGGACAACAGTAGAATCAGTGATAGATGGCACCTAACAGGGTGGACAACAATAGAATCAGTGATAGACTGCACCCAACAGGGTAGACAACAGTAGAATCAGTGAAAGACGGCACTCAACAGGGTGGACAACATCAGAATCTGTGATAGACGCACCCAACAGGGTGGCCATCAGTAGAATCAGTGATAGACGGCACCCAATAGAATGGACAACAATAGAATCAGTGATAGACGGCACCCAACAGGGTGGACAACAGTAGAATCAGAGAAAGACTGCACCCAACAGAGTGGACAACAATAGAGTCATTGATAGACGGCACCCAACAGGATGGGCAACAATATAATCAGTAATAGACCGAACACAACAGGGTGGAGAACAGTAGAATTAGTGATAGACCACACCCAACAGAGCGGACAACAGTAGAATTAGTGATAGACGGCACCCAACAGGGTGGACAACAGTAGAATCAGTGAAAGACGGCAACCAACAGGGTGGACAACAATAGAATCAGTAATAGACCGCACCCAACAGGGTGGACAACAGTAGAATCAGTGATAGACAGCACCCAACCGGGTGGATAACAATTGAATGAGTAATGGACCGCACCCAACAGGGTGGACAACAGTAGAATCAGTGATAGGCGGCACCTAACAGGGTGGACAACAGTAGAATCTGTGATAGACGGCACCTAACAGGGTGGACAACAATCGAATCAGTGAAAGAGAGCACCCAATAGGGTGGACAACAATAGACTCAGTGATAGACAGCACCTAACAGAGTGGACAACAATAGAATCAGTGAAAGACCGCACCCAATAGAGTGGAAAACAATAGAATCAGTGATAGACGGCACACAACAGGATGGACAACAATAGAATCAGTAATAGACCGAACACAACAGGGTGGAGAACAGTAGAATTAGTGATAGACCACACCCAACAGAGCGGACAACAGTAGAATTAGTGATAGACGGCACCCAACAGGGTGGACAACAGTAGAATCAGTGAAAGACGGCAACCAACAGGGTGGACAACAATAGAATCAGTAATAGACCGCACCCAACAGGGTGGACAACAGTAGAATCAGTGATAGACAGCACACAACCGGGTGGATAACAATTGAATGAGTAATGGACCGCACCCAACAGGGTGGACAACAGTAGAATCAGTGATAGGTGGCACCTAACAGGGTGGACAACAGTAGAATCTGTGATAGACGGCACCTAACAGGGTGGACAACAATCGAATCAGTGAAAGAGAGCACCCAATAGGGTGGACAACAACAGACTCAGTGATAGACCGCACCTAACAGAGTGGACAACAATAGAATCAGTGAAAGACCGCACCCAATAGAGTGGAAAACAATAGAATCAGTGATAGACGGCACACAACAGGATGGACAACAATAGAATCAGTAATAGACCGCACCCTACAGGGTGACGAACAGTAGAATTAGTGATAGACCACACCCAACAGAGCGGACAACAGTAGAATCAGTGAAAGACTGCACCCAACAGAGTGACCAACAATAGCATCAGTAATAGACCGCACCCAACAGGGTGGACAAGGGTAGAATCAGTGATAGTCCGCACCCAACAGGGAGGACAACAGTAGAATCAGTGATAGGCGGCACCTAACAGGGTGGACAACAGTAGAATCAGTGATAGACGGCACCTAACAGGGTGGAAAACAGTAGAATCTGTGATAGACGGCACCTAACAGGGTGGACAACAATCGAATCAGTGAAAGAGAGCACCCAATAGGGTGGACAACAATAGACTCAGTGATAGACCGCACCAAACAGAGTGGACAACAATAGAATCAGTGAAAGACCGCACCCAATAGAGTGGAAAACAATAGAATCAGTGATAGACGGCACACAACAGGATGGACAACAATAGAATCAGTAATAGACCGCACCCTACAGGGTGACGAACAGTAGAATTAGTGATAGACCACACCCAACAGAGCGGACAACAGTAGAATCAGTGAAAGACTGCACCCAACAGAGTGACCAACAATAGCATCAGTAATAGACCGCACCCAACAGGGTGGACAAGGGTAGAATCAGTGATAGTCCGCACCCAACAGGGTGGACAACAGTAGAATCAGTGATAGGCGGCACCTAACAGGGTGGAAAATAGTAGAATCTGTGATAGACGGCACCTAACTGGGTGGCCAACAATAGAATCAGTGAAAGTGAGCACCCAGTAGGGTGGACAACAATAGACTCAGTGATAGACCGCACCCAACAGAGTGGAGAACAATAGAATCTGTGAAAGACCGCAACCAATAGAGTGGAAAACAATAGAATCAGTGATAGACGGCACACAACAGGATGGACAATAGAATCAGTAATAGACCGCACCCAACTGGGTGAAGAGCAGTAGAATTAGTGATAGAACACACCCAACAGAGCGGACAACAGTAGAATTAGTGATAGACGGCACCCAACAGGGTGGACAACAATATCATCAGTAATAGACCACACCCAATAGGGTGGACAACAGTAGAATCAGTGATAGACCGCACCCAACAGGGTGGACAACAGTAGAATCAGTGATTGATGGCACCTAACAGGGTGGACAACAATAGAATCAATGAAAGACGGCACCCAATAGAGTGGACAACAATAGAATCTGTGACAGACGGCACCCAATAGAGTGGACAACAATAGAATCTGTGATAGAAGGCACACAACAGGGTGGACAACAGTAGAATAAGTGAAAGACTGCACCCAGCAGAGTGAACAACAATAGAGTCAGTGATAGACGGCACCCAACAGGGTGGACAACAATAGAATCAGTAATATACCGCACCCAACAGGGTGGACAACAGTAGAATCAGTGATAGACCGCACCCAACAGGGTGGACAACGGTAGAATCAGTGATAGGCGGCACCGAACAGGGTGGATAACAGTAGAATCAGTGAAAGACGGCACCCAAAAGGGTGGACAACAATAGAATCAGTAATAGACCTCACCCAACAGGGTGGACAACAGTAGAATCAGTGATAGACGGCACCCAACCGGGTGGATAACAATTGAATCAGTAATGGACGGCACCCAACAGGGTGGACAACAGTAGAATCTGTGATAGACGGCACCTAACAGGGTGGACAACAATACAATCAGTGAAAGATAGCACCCAATAGGGTGGACAACAATAGACTCAGTGATAGACCGCTCCCAACAGAGTGGACAACAACAGAATCAGTGAAAGACCGCACCCAATATAGTGGAAAACAATAGAATCAGTGATAGACGGCACCCAACAGGGTGGACAACAGTAGAATCAGTAAAAGACCGCACCCAACAGGGTGAAGAACAGTAGAATTAGTGATAGACCACACCCAACAGAGCGGACTACAGTAGAATTAGTGATAGACGGCACCCAACAGTGTGGACAACAATAGCATCAGTAATAGACCGCACCCAACAGGGTGGACAACAGTAGAATCAGTGATAGACCGCACCCGACAGGGTGGACAACTGTAGAATCAGTGATAGATGGCACCTAACAGGGCGGACAAAAATAGAATCAGTGAAAGAGAGCACCCAATAGGGTGGACAACAATAGACTCAGTGAAAGACGGCACCCAATAGAGTGGACAACAATAGAATCTGTGACAGACGGCACACAACAGGGTGGACAACAGTAGAATAAGTGAAAGACTGCACCCAACAAAGTGGACAACAACAGAGTCAGTGATAGACGGCACCCAACAGGGTGGACAACAGTAGAATTAGTGATAGACGGCACCCAACAGGGTGGACAACAGTAGAATCAGTGACAGACGGCACCCAACAGAGTGGACAACAGTAG
The DNA here is from genome assembly GCF_030028105.1 of Mobula birostris. NCBI lineage: Eukaryota > Metazoa > Chordata > Chondrichthyes > Myliobatiformes > Myliobatidae > Mobula > Mobula birostris. The sequence continues at coordinate 83,130,180 of NC_092376.1, read as the reverse complement.
AATGAGTGATAGACAGCACTCAACAGGGTGGACAACAGTAGAATCAGCGATGGACGGCACCCAACAGTACAGTCTGTGACAGAGGCACCGAACAGGGTGACCAACAATAAAATCAGTGATAGACCGCACCCAACAGGGTGGAGAACAGTAGAATTAGTGATAGAGCGCAGCCAACGTGGTGGACAACAATAGAATCAGTGATAGACAGCACCTAACAGGGTGGACAACAGTAGAATCAGTGAATGACGGCACCCAACAGGGTGGACAACAATAAGATCAGTTATAGACCGCACCCAGCAGGGTGGAAAATAATAGAATCAGTGATAGACGGTACCCAACAGGGTGGACAACAGTAGAATCAGTGACACACCGCACCCAACTGGGTGGACAACAGTAGAATCAGTGAAAGACTGTACCCAAAAGTGTGGACAACAATAGAATCAGTAATAGACCGCACCCAACAGGGTGGACAACAGTAGAATCAGTGATAGACGGCACCCAACAGGGTGGACAGCAATAGAATCAGTAATAGAACGCACCGAACAGTGTTGAGAACAGTAGAATTAGTGATAGACCGCACCCAACAGGGTGGACAACAGTAGAATTAGTGATAGAATGCCCCCAACAGGGTGGACATCAGTTGAATCAGTGATAGACGGCACCCAATGGAGCGGACAACAATAGAATCAGTGATAGACGGCACCCAACAGGATGGACAACATTAGAATCAGTAATAGACCGCACCCAACAGTGTGGAGAACAGTAGAATTAGTGATAGTCCACACCCAACAGAGCAGACAACAGTAGAATTAGTGAAAGAGGGCACCCAACAGGATGGACAACAATAGAATCAGTAATAGACCGCACCCAACAGGGTGGACAACAGTAGGTTCAGTGATAGATGGCACCTAACAGGGTGGACAAAAATAGAATCAGTGAAAGAGAGCACCCAATAGGGTGGACAAAAATAGACTCAGTGAAAGGCGGCACCCAATAGAATGGACAACAATAGAATCTGTGATAGACGGCACACAACAGGGTGGACAACAGTAGAATAAGTGAAAGACTGCACCCAACAAAGTGGACAACAACAGAGTCAGTGATAGACGGCACCCAACAGGGTGGACAACAGTAGAATTAGTGTTAGACGGCACCCAACAAGGTGGACAACAGTAGAATCAGTGATAGACGGCACCCAATAGGGTGGACAACAGTAGAATGAGTGATAGACCGCACCCAACAGGGTGGACAACAGTAGAATCAGCGATGGACGGCACCCAACAGTAGAGTCTGTGATAGAGGCACCGAACAAGGTGACCAACAATAAAATCAGTGATAGACCGCACCCAACAGGGTGGAGAACAGTAGAATTAGTGATAGAGCGCAGCCAACGTGGTGGACAACAATAGAATCAGTGATAGACAGCACCTAACAGGGTGGACAACAGTATAATCAGTGAAAGACGGCAACTAACAGGGTGGTAACTGTAGAATCAGTGATAGACGGCAGCCAACATGGTAGACAACAATAAGATCAGTGATAGACCGCACCCAGCAGGGTGGAAAATAATAGAATCAGTGATAGACGGTACCCAACAGCGTGGACAACAGTAGAATCAGTGACACACCGCACCCAACTGGGTGGACAACAGTAGAATCAGTGAAAGACTGTACCCAAAAGTGTGGACAACAATAGAATCAGTAATAGACCGCACCCAACAGGGTGGACAACAGTAGAATCAGTGATAGACTGCACCCAATAGGGTGTGGGAACAGTAGAATCAATAATAGACCGCACCCAACAGTGTGGACAACAGTAGTATCAGTGATAGGCGGCACCTAACAGGCTGGACAACAGTAGAATCTGTGATAGACGGCACCTAACAGGGTGGACAACAATAGAATCAGTGAAAGAGAGCACCCAATATGCTGGACACCAATAGACTCGGTGATAGACCGAACACAACAGAGTGGACAACAATAGAATCAGTGAAAGACCGCACCCAATAGAGTGGAAAACAATAGAATCTGTGATAGACTGCACCCAACAGGGTGGACAACAGTAGAATCAGTGAAAGACTGTACACAACAGAGTGGACAACAATAGAGTCATTGATAGACGGCACACAACAGGATTGACAACAATAGAATCAGTAATAGACCGCACCCAACAGGGTGAAGAACAGTAGAATTAGTGATAGACCACACCCAACAGAGCGGACAACAGTAGAATTAGTGATGGACGGCACCCAACAGGGTGCACAACAATAGCATCAGTGATAGACCGCACCCAACAGGGTGGACAACAGTAGAATCAGTGATAGACCGCACCCAACAGGGTGGACAACAGTAGAATCAGTGATAGGTGGCACCGAACAGGGTGGATAACAGTAGAATCAGTGAAAGACGGCACCCAAAAGAGTGGACAGCAATAGAATCAGTAATAGACCGCACCCAACAGGGTGGACAGCAGTAGAAACAGTGATAGACGGCACCCAACCGGGTGGATAACAATTGAATCAGTAATGGACTGCACCCAACAGGGTGGACAACAGTAGAATCTGTGATAGACGGCACCTAACAGGGTGGACAACAGTAGAATCAGTGAAAGATAGCACCCAATAGGGTGGACAACAATAGACTCAGTGATAGACCGCTCCCAACAGAGTGGACAACAACAGAATCAGTGAAAGACCGCACCCAATAGAGTGGAAAACAATAGAATCAGTGATAGACGGCACCCAACAGGGTGGACAACAGTAGAATCAGTAAAAGACCGCACCCAACAGGGTGAAGAACAGTAGAATTAGTGATAGACCACACCCAACAGAGCGGACAACAGTAGAATTAGTGATAGACGGCACCCAACAGGGTGGACAACAATAGCATCAGTAATAGACCGCACCCAACAGGGTGGACAACAGTAGAATCAGTGATAGACCGCACCCGACAGGGTGGACAACTGTAGAATCAGTGATAGATGGTACCTAACAGGGTGGACAAAAATAGAATCAGAGAAAGAGAGCACCCAATAGGGTGGACAACAGTAGAATCAGTGATAGACCGCTCCCGACAGGGTGGACAACAGTAGAATCAGTGATAGATGGCACCTAACAGTGTGGACAACAATAGAATCAGTGAAAGAGAGCACCCAATAGGGTGGACAACAATTGACTCAGTGAATGACGGCACCCAATAGAGTGGACAACAATAGAATCTGTGTTAGACGGCACACAACAGGGTGGACAACAGTAGAATAAGTGAAAGACTGCACCCAACAAAGTGGACAACAACAGAGTCAATGATAGACGGCACCCAACAGGGTGGACAACAGTAGAATTAGCGATAGACGGCACCCAACAGGGTGGACAACAGTAGAATCAGTGATAGACGGCATCCAACAGGGTGGACAACAGTAGAATGAGTGATAGACCGCACCCAACAGGGTGGACAACAGTAGAATCAGCGATGGACGGCACCCAACAGTAGAGTCTGTGATAGAGGCACCCAACAGGGTGACCAACAATAAACTCAGTGATAAACCGCACCCAACAGGGTGGAGAACAGTAGAATTAGTGATAGAGCGCAGGCAACATGGTGAACAACAATAGAATCAGAGATAGACAGCACCTAACAGGGTGGACAACAGTATAATCAGTGAAAGACGGCAACTAACAGGGTGGTAACTGTAGAATCAGTGATAGACGGCAGCCAACATGGTAGACAACAATAGAATCAGTGAAAGATGGCCCACAACAGGGTAGACAACAGTAGAATCAGTGAATGACGGCACCCAACAGGGTGGACAAAAATAGAATCAGTGAAAGAGAGCACCCAATAGGGTGGACAACAATAGACTCAGTGAAAGACGGCACCCAATAGAGTGGACAACAATAGAATCTGTGACAGACGGCACACAACAGGGTGGACAACAGTAGAATAAGTGAAAGACTGCACCCAACAAAGTGGACAACAACAGAGTCAGTGATAGACGGCACCCAACAGGGTGGACAACAGTAGAATTAGTGATAGACGGCACCCAACAGGGTGGACAACAGTAGAATCAGTGACAGACGGCACCCAACAGAGTGGACAACAGTAGAATGAGTGATAGACAGCACTCAACAGGGTGGACAACAGTAGAATCAGCGATGGACGGCACCCAACAGTACAGTCTGTGATAGAGGCACCGAACAGGGTGACCAACAATAAAATCAGTGATAGACCGCACCCAACAGGGTGGAGAACAGTAGAATTAGTGATAGAGCGCAGCCAACGTGGTGGACAACAATAGAATCAGTGATAGACAGCACCTAACAGGGTGGACAACAGTAGAATCAGTGAATGACGGCACCCAACAGGGTGGACAACAATAAGATCAGTTATAGACCGCACCCAGCAGGGTGGAAAATAATAGAATCAGTGATAGACGGTACCCAACAGGGTGGACAACAGTAGAATCAGTGACACACCGCACCCAACTGGGTGGACAACAGTAGAATCAGTGAAAGACTGTACCCAAAAGTGTGGACAACAATAGAATCAGTAATAGACCGCACCCAACAGGGTGGACAACAGTAGAATCAGTGATAGACGGCACCCAACAGGGTGGACAGCAATAGAATCAGTAATAGAACGCACCGAACAGTGTTGAGAACAGTAGAATTAGTGATAGACCGCACCCAACAGGGTGGACAACAGTAGAATTAGTGATAGAATGCCCCCAACAGGGTGGACATCAGTTGAATCAGTGATAGACGGCACCCAATGGAGCGGACAACAATAGAATCAGTGATAGACGGCACCCAACAGGATGGACAACATTAGAATCAGTAATAGACCGCACCCAACAGTGTGGAGAACAGTAGAATTAGTGATAGTCCACACCCAACAGAGCAGACAACAGTAGAATTAGTGAAAGAGGGCACCCAACAGGATGGACAACAATAGAATCAGTAATAGACCGCACCCAACAGGGTGGACAACAGTAGGTTCAGTGATAGATGGCACCTAACAGGGTGGACAAAAATAGAATCAGTGAAAGAGAGCACCCAATAGGGTGGACAAAAATAGACTCAGTGAAAGGCGGCACCCAATAGAATGGACAACAATAGAATCTGTGATAGACGGCACACAACAGGGTGGACAACAGTAGAATAAGTGAAAGACTGCACCCAACAAAGTGGACAACAACAGAGTCAGTGATAGACGGCACCCAACAGGGTGGACAACAGTAGAATTAGTGTTAGACGGCACCCAACAAGGTGGACAACAGTAGAATCAGTGATAGACGGCACCCAATAGGGTGGACAACAGTAGAATGAGTGATAGACCGCACCCAACAGGGTGGACAACAGTAGAATCAGCGATGGACGGCACCCAACAGTAGAGTCTGTGATAGAGGCACCGAACAAGGTGACCAACAATAAAATCAGTGATAGACCGCACCCAACAGGGTGGAGAACAGTAGAATTAGTGATAGAGCGCAGCCAACGTGGTGGACAACAATAGAATCAGTGATAGACAGCACCTAACAGGGTGGACAACAGTATAATCAGTGAAAGACGGCAACTAACAGGGTGGTAACTGTAGAATCAGTGATAGACGGCAGCCAACATGGTAGACAACAATAAGATCAGTGATAGACCGCACCCAGCAGGGTGGAAAATAATAGAATCAGTGATAGACGGTACCCAACAGCGTGGACAACAGTAGAATCAGTGACACACCGCACCCAACTGGGTGGACAACAGTAGAATCAGTGAAAGACTGTACCCAAAAGTGTGGACAACAATAGAATCAGTAATAGACCGCACCCAACAGGGTGGACAACAGTAGAATCAGTGATAGACTGCACCCAATAGGGTGTGGGAACAGTAGAATCAATAATAGACCGCACCCAACAGTGTGGACAACAGTAGTATCAGTGATAGGCGGCACCTAACAGGCTGGACAACAGTAGAATCTGTGATAGACGGCACCTAACAGGGTGGACAACAATAGAATCAGTGAAAGAGAGCACCCAATATGCTGGACACCAATAGACTCGGTGATAGACCGAACACAACAGAGTGGACAACAATAGAATCAGTGAAAGACCGCACCCAATAGAGTGGAAAACAATAGAATCTGTGATAGACTGCACCCAACAGGGTGGACAACAGTAGAATCAGTGAAAGACTGTACACAACAGAGTGGACAACAATAGAGTCATTGATAGACGGCACACAACAGGATTGACAACAATAGAATCAGTAATAGACCGCACCCAACAGGGTGAAGAACAGTAGAATTAGTGATAGACCACACCCAACAGAGCGGACAACAGTAGAATTAGTGATGGACGGCACCCAACAGGGTGCACAACAATAGCATCAGTGATAGACCGCACCCAACAGGGTGGACAACAGTAGAATCAGTGATAGACCGCACCCAACAGGGTGGACAACAGTAGAATCAGTGATAGGTGGCACCGAACAGGGTGGATAACAGTAGAATCAGTGAAAGACGGCACCCAAAAGAGTGGACAGCAATAGAATCAGTAATAGACCGCACCCAACAGGGTGGACAGCAGTAGAAACAGTGATAGACGGCACCCAACCGGGTGGATAACAATTGAATCAGTAATGGACTGCACCCAACAGGGTGGACAACAGTAGAATCTGTGATAGACGGCACCTAACAGGGTGGACAACAGTAGAATCAGTGAAAGATAGCACCCAATAGGGTGGACAACAATAGACTCAGTGATAGACCGCTCCCAACAGAGTGGACAACAACAGAATCAGTGAAAGACCGCACCCAATAGAGTGGAAAACAATAGAATCAGTGATAGACGGCACCCAACAGGGTGGACAACAGTAGAATCAGTAAAAGACCGCACCCAACAGGGTGAAGAACAGTAGAATTAGTGATAGACCACACCCAACAGAGCGGACAACAGTAGAATTAGTGATAGACGGCACCCAACAGGGTGGACAACAATAGCATCAGTAATAGACCGCACCCAACAGGGTGGACAACAGTAGAATCAGTGATAGACCGCACCCGACAGGGTGGACAACTGTAGAATCAGTGATAGATGGTACCTAACAGGGTGGACAAAAATAGAATCAGAGAAAGAGAGCACCCAATAGGGTGGACAACAGTAGAATCAGTGATAGACCGCTCCCGACAGGGTGGACAACAGTAGAATCAGTGATAGATGGCACCTAACAGTGTGGACAACAATAGAATCAGTGAAAGAGAGCACCCAATAGGGTGGACAACAATTGACTCAGTGAATGACGGCACCCAATAGAGTGGACAACAATAGAATCTGTGTTAGACGGCACACAACAGGGTGGACAACAGTAGAATAAGTGAAAGACTGCACCCAACAAAGTGGACAACAACAGAGTCAATGATAGACGGCACCCAACAGGGTGGACAACAGTAGAATTAGCGATAGACGGCACCCAACAGGGTGGACAACAGTAGAATCAGTGATAGACGGCATCCAACAGGGTGGACAACAGTAGAATGAGTGATAGACCGCACCCAACAGGGTGGACAACAGTAGAATCAGCGATGGACGGCACCCAACAGTAGAGTCTGTGATAGAGGCACCCAACAGGGTGACCAACAATAAACTCAGTGATAGACCGCACCCAACAGGGTGGAGAACAGTAGAATTAGTGATAGAGCGCAGGCAACATGGTGAACAACAATAGAATCAGAGATAGACAGCACCTAACAGGGTGGACAACAGTATAATCAGTGAAAGACGGCAACTAACAGGGTGGTAACTGTAGAATCAGTGATAGACGGCAGCCAACATGGTAGACAACAATAGAATCAGTGAAAGATGGCCCACAACAGGGTAGACAACAGTAGAATCAGTGAATGACGGCACCCAACAGGGTGGACAACAATAAGATCAGTGATAGACCGCACTCAGCAGGGTGGAAAATAATAGAATCAGTGATAGACGGTACCCAACAGGGTGGACAACAGTAGAATCAGTGACACACCGCACCCAACTGGGTGGACAACAGTAGAATCAGTGAAAGACTGTACCCAAAAGTGTGGACAACAATAGAATCAGTAATAGACCGCACCCAACAGGGTGGACAACAGTAGAATCAGTGATAGACTGCACCCAATAGGGTGTGGGAATAGTGGAATCAATAATAGACCGCATCCAACAGGGTGGACAACAGTAGAATCAGTGATAGACGGCACCCAACAGGGTGGACAGCAATAGAATCAGTAATAGAACGCACCGAACAGTGTTGAGAACAGTAGAATTAGTGATAGACCGCACCCAACAGGGTGGACAACAGTAGAATTAGTGATAAAATGCCCCCAACAGGGTGGACATCAGTTGAATCAGTGATAGACGGCACCCAATAGAGCGGACAACAATAGAATCAGTGATAGACGGCACCCAACAGGGTGGACAACAGTGGAATCAGTGAAAGACTGCACCCAACAGAATGGACAACAATAGAGTCATTAATAGACGGCACCCAACAGGATGGACAACAATAGAATCAGTAATAGACCGCACCCAACAGTGTGGAGAACAGTAGAATTAGTGATAGACCACACCCAACAGAGCAGACAACAGTAGAATTAGTGAAAGAGGGCACCCAACAGGATGGACAACAATAGAATCAGTAATAGACCGCACCCAACAGGGTGGACAACAGTAGAATCAGTGATAGACTGCACCCAACCAGGTGGACAACAAATGAATCAGTAATGGACCGCACCCAACAGTGTGGACAACAGTAGAATCAGTGATAGGCGGCACCCAACAGTGTGGACAATAGTAGAATCAGTGATAGGCGGCACCTAACAGGCTGGACAACAGTAGAATCTGTGATAGACGGCACCTAACAGGGTGGACAACAATAGAATCAGTGAAAGAGAGCACCCAATATGCTGGACAACAATAGACTCGGTGATAGACCGAACACAAAAGAGTGCACAACAATAGAATCAGTGAAAGACCGCACCCAATAGAGTGTAAAACAATAGAATAAGTGATAGACTGCACCCAACAGGGTGGACAACAGCAGAATCAGTGAAAGACTGTACCCAACAGGGTGCACAACAATAGCATCAGTGATAGACAGCACCCAACAGGGTGCACAACAATAGCATCAGTGATAGACCGCACCCAACAGGGTGGACAACAGTTGAATTAGTGATAGACCACACCCAACAGAGCGGACAACAGTAGAATTAGTGATAGACGGCACCCAACAGGGTGCACAACAATAGCATCAGTGATAGACCGCAACCAACAGGGTGGACAACAGTAGAATCAGTGATAGGCTGCACCTAACAGGGTGGACAACAGTAGAATCAGTGATAGATGGCACCTAACAGGGTGGACAACAATAGAATCAGTGATAGACTGCACCCAACAGGGTAGACAACAGTAGAATCAGTGAAAGACGGCACCCAACAGGGTGGACAACATCAGAATCAGTGATAGACGCACCCAACAGGGTGGACAACAGTAGAATCAGAGAAAGACTGCACCCAACAGAGTGGACAACAATAGAGTCATTGATAGACAGCACCCAACAAGATGGGCAACAATATAATCAGTAATAGACCGAACCCAACAGGGTGGAGAACAGTAGAATTAGTGATAGACCACACCCAACAGAGCGGACAACAGTAGAATTAGTGATAAACGGCACCCAACAGGGTGGACAACAGTAGAATCTGTGATAGGCGGCACCTAACAGGGTGGAAAATAGTAGAATCTGTGATAGACGGCACCTAACAGGGTGGCCAACAATAGAATCTGTGAAAGTGAGCACCCAGTAGGGTGGACAACAATAGACTCAGTGATAGACCGCACCCAACAGAGTGGACAACAATAGAATCTGTGAAAGACCGCAACCAATAGAGTGGAAAACAATAGAATTAGTGATAGACGGCACCCAACAGGGTGGACAACAATATCATCAGTAATAGACCACACCCAATAGGGTGGACAACAGTAGAATCAGTGATAGACCGCACCCAACAAGGTGGACAACAGTAGAATCAGTGATTGATGGCACCTAACAGGGTGGACAACAATAGAATCAATGAAAGGCGGCACCCAATAGAGTGGACAACAATAGAATCTGTGATAGACGGCACACAACAGGGTGGACAACAGTAGAATAAGTGAAAGACTGCACCCAACAGAGTGATCAACAATAGAGTCAGTGATAGACAGCACCCAACAGGGTGGACAACAATAGAATCAGTAATAGACCGCACCCAACAGGGTGGACAACAGTAGAATCAGTGATAGACGGCACCCAACCGGGTGGATAACAATTGAATCAGTAATGGACCGCACCAAACAGGGTGGACAACAGTAGAATCAGTGATAGACCGCACCTAACAGGGTGGACAACAGTAGAATCAGTGATAGGCGGCACCGAACAGGGTGGATAACAGTAGAATCTGTGAAAGACGGCACCCAAAAGGGTGGACAACAGTAGAATCAGTAATAGACCGCACCCAACAGGGTGGACAACAGTATAATCAGTGATAGATGGCACCCAACCGGGTGGACAACAATAGAATCAGTGAAAGATAGCACCCAATAGGGTGGACAACAATAGAATCAGTAATAGACCGCACCCAACAGGGTGGACAACAGTAGAATCAGTGATAGACTGCACCCAATAGGGTGTGGGAATAGTAGAATCAATAATAGACCGCATCCAACAGGGTGGACAACAGTAGAATCAGTGATAGACGGCACCCAACAGGGTGGACAGCAATAGAATCAGTAATAGAACGCACCGAACAGTGTTGAGAACAGTAGAATTAGTGATAGACCGCACCCAACAGGGTGAAGAACAGTAGAATTAGTGATAGACCACACCCAACAGAGCGGACAACAGTAGAATTAGTGATGGACGGCACCCAACAGGGTGCACAACAATAGCATCAGTGATAGACCGCACCCAACAGGGTGGACAACAGTAGAATCAGTGATAGACCGCACCCAACAGGGTGGACAACAGTAGAATCAGTGATAGGCGGCACCGAACAGGGTGGATAACAGTAGAATCAGTGAAAGACGGCACCCAAAAGAGTGGACAGCAATAGAATCAGTAATAGACCGCACCCAACAGGGTGGACAGCAGTAGAAACAGTGATAGACGGCACCCAACCGGGTGGATAACAATTGAATCAGTAATGGACTGCACCCAACAGGGTGGACAACAGTAGAATCTGTGATAGACGGCACCTAACAGGGTGGACAACAATAGAATCAGTGAAAGATAGCACCCAATAGGGTGGACAACAATAGACTCAGTGATAGACCGCTCCCAACAGAGTGGACAACAACAGAATCAGTGAAAGACCGCACCCAATAGAGTGGAAAACAATAGAATCAGTGATAGACGGCACCCAACAGGGTGGACAACAGTAGAATCAGTAAAAGACCGCACCCAACAGGGTGAAGAACAGTAGAATTAGTGATAGACCACACCCAACAGAGCGGACAACAGTAGAATTAGTGATAGACGGCACCCAACAGGGTGGACAACAATAGCATCAGTAATAGACCGCACCCAACAGGGTGGACAACAGTAGAATCAGTGATAGACCGCACCCGACAGGGTGGACAACTGTAGAATCAGTGATAGATGGTACCTAACAGGGTGGACAAAAATAGAATCAGAGAAAGAGAGCACCCAATAGGGTGGACAACAGTAGAATCAGTGATAGACCGCTCCCGACAGGGTGGACAACAGTAGAATCAGTGATAGATGGCACCTAACAGTGTGGACAACAATAGAATCAGTGAAAGAGAGCACCCAATAGGGTGGACAACAATTGACTCAGTGAAAGACGGCACCCAATAGAGTGGACAACAATAGAATCTGTGTTAGACGGCACACAACAGGGTGGACAACAGTAGAATAAGTGAAAGACTGCACCCAACAAAGTGGACAACAACAGAGTCAATGATAGACGGCACCCAACAGGGTGGACAACAGTAGAATCAGTGATAGACGGCATCCAACAGGGTGGACAACAGTAGAATGAGTGATAGACCGCACCCAACAGGGTGGACAACAGTAGAATCAGCGATGGACGGCACCCAACAGTAGAGTCTGTGATAGAGGCACCCAACAGGGTGACCAACAATAAACTCAGTGATAGACCGCACCCAACAGGGTGGAGAACAGTAGAATTAGTGATAGAGCGCAGCCAACATGGTGGACAACAATAGAATCAGTGATAGACAGCACCTAACAGGGTGGACAACAGTATAATCAGTGAAAGACGGCAACTAACAGGGTGGTAACTGTAGAATCAGTGATAGACGGCAGCCAACATGGTAGACAACAATAGAATCAGTGAAAGATGGCCCACAACAGGGTAGACAACAGTAGAATCAGTGAATGACGGCACCCAACAGGGTGGACAACAATAAGATCAGTGATAGACCGCACTCAGCAGGGAGGAAAATAATAGAATCAGTGACACACCGCACCCAACTGGGTGGACAACAGTAGAATCAGTGAAAGACTGTACCCAAAAGTGTGGACAACAATAGAATCAGTAATAGACCGCACCCAACAGGGTGGACAACAGTAGAATCAGTGATAGACTGCACCCAATAGGGTGTGGGAATAGTAGAATCAATAATAGACCGCATCCAACAGGGTGGACAACAGTAGAATCAGTGATAGACGGCACCCAACAGGGTGGACAGCAATAGAATCAGTAATAGAACGCACCGAACAGTGTTGAGAACAGTAGAATTAGTGATAGACCGCACCCAACAGGGTGGACAACAGTAGAATTAGTGATAAAATGCCCCCAACAGGGTGGACATCAGTTGAATCAGTGATAGACGGCACCCAATAGAGCGGACAACAATAGAATCAGTGATAGACGGCACCCAACAGGGTGGACAACAGTGGAATCAGTGAAAGACTGCACCCAACAGAATGGACAACAATAGAGTCATTCATAGACGGCACCCAACAGGATGGACAACAATAGAATCAGTAATAGACCGCACCCAACAGTGTGGAGAACAGTAGAATTAGTGATAGACCACACCCAACAGAGCAGACAACAGTAGAATTAGTGAAAGAGGGCACCCAACAGGATGGACAACAATAGAATCAGTAATAGACCGCACCCAACAGGGTGGACAACAGTAGAATCAGTGATAGACTGCACCCAACCAGGTGGACAACAAATGAATCAGTAATGGACCGCACCCAACAGTGTGGACAACAGTAGAATCAGTGATAGGCGGCACCCAACAGTGTGGACAATAGTAGAATCAGTGATAGGCGGCACCTAACAGGCTGGACAACAGTAGAATCTGTGATAGACGGCACCTAACAGGGTGGACAACAATAGAATCAGTGAAAGAGAGCACCCAATATGCTGGACAACAATAGACTCGGTGATAGACCGAACACAAAAGAGTGGACAACAATAGAATCAGTGAAAGACCGCACCCAATAGAGTGTAAAACAATAGAATAAGTGATAGACTGCACCCAACAGGGTGGACAACAGCAGAATCAGTGAAAGACTGTACCCAACAGGGTGCACAACAATAGCATCAGTGATAGACCGCACCCAGCAGGGTGCACAACAATAGCATCAGTGATAGACCGCACCCAACAGGGTGGTCAACAGTTGAATTAGTGATAGACCACACCCAACAGAGCGGACAACAGTAGAATTAGTGATAGACGGCACCCAACAGGGTGCACAACAATAGCATCAGTGATAGACCGCACCCAACAGGGTGGACAACAGTAGAATCAGTGATAGGCTGCACCTAACAGGGTGGACAACAGTAGAATCAGTGATAGATGGCACCTAACAGGGTGGACAACAATAGAATCAGTGATAGACTGCACCCAACAGGGTAGACAACAGTAGAATCAGTGAAAGACGGCACCCAACAGGGTGGACAACATCAGAATCAGTGATAGACGCACCCAACAGGGTGGCCATCAGTAGAATCAGTGATAGACGGCACCCAATAGAGTGGACAACAATAGAATCAGTGATAGACGGCACCCAACAGGGTGGACAACAGTAGAATCAGAGAAAGACTGCACCCAACAGAGTGGACAACAATAGAGTCATTGATAGACAGCACCCAACAGGATGGGCAACAATATAATCAGTAATAGACCGAACCCAACAGGGTGGAGAACAGTAGAATTAGTGATAGACCACACCCAACAGAGCGGACAACAGTAGAATTAGTGATAAACGGCACCCAACAGGGTGGACAACAGTAGAATCAGTGAAAGACGGCAACCAACAGGGTGGACAACAATAGAATCAGTAATAGACCGCACCCAACAGGGTGGACAACAGTAGAATCAGTGATAGACAGCAACCAACCGGGTGGATAACAATTGAATGAGTAATGGACCGCACCCAACAGGGTGGACAACTGTAGAATCAGTGATAGGCGGCACCTAACAGGGTGGACAACAGTAGAATCTGTGATAGACGGCACCTAACAGGGTGGACAACAATAGAATCAGTGAAAGAGAGCACCCAATAGGGTGGACAACAATAGACTCAGTGATAGACCGCACCTAACAGAGTGGACAACAATAGAATCAGTGAAAGACCGCACCCAATAGAGTGGAAAACAATAGAATCAGTGATAGACGGCACACAACAGGATGGACAACAATAGAATCAGTAATAGACCGCACCCTACAGGGTGACGAACAGTAGAATTAGTGATAGACCACACCCAACAGAGCGGACAACAGTAGAATCAGTGAAAGACTGCACCCAACAGAGTGACCAACAATAGCATCAGTAATAGACCGCACCCAAGAGGGTGGACAAGGGTAGAATCAGTGATAGTCCGCACCCAACAGGGAGGACAACAGTAGAATCAGTGATAGTCCGCACCCAACAGGGTGGACAACAGTAGAATCTGTGATAGGCGGCACCTAACAGGGTGGAAAATAGTAGAATCTGTGATAGACGGCACCTAACAGGGTGGCCAACAATAGAATCAGTGAAAGTGAGCACCCAGTAGGGTGGACAACAATAGACTCAGTGATAGACCGCACCCAACAGAGTGGACAACAATAGAATCTGTGAAAGACCGCAACCAATAGAGTGGAAAACAATAGAATTAGTGATAGACGGCACCCAACAGGGTGGACAACAATATCATCAGTAATAGACCACACCCAATAGGGTGGACAACAGTAGAATCAGTGATAGACCGCACCCAACAAGGTGGACAACAGTAGAATCAGTGATTGATGGCACCTAACAGGGTGGACAACAATAGAATCAATGAAAGGCAGCACCCAATAGAGTGGACAACAATAGAATCTGTGATAGACGGCACACAACAGGGTGGACAACAGTAGAATAAGTGAAAGACTGCACCCAACAGAGTGATCAACAATAGAGTCAGTGATAGACAGCACCCAACAGGGTGGACAACAATAGAATCAGTAATAGACCGCACCCAACAGGGCGGACAACAGTAGAATCAGTGATAGACGGCACCCAACCGGGTGGATAACAATTGAATCAGTAATGGACCGCACCAAACAGGGTGGACAACAGTAGAATCAGTGATAGACCGCACCTAACAGGGTGGACAACAGTAGAATCAGTGATAGGCGGCACCGAACAGGGTGGATAACAGTAGAATCTGTGAAAGACGGCACCCAAAAGGGTGGACAACAGTAGAATCAGTAATAGACCGCACCCAACAGGGTGGACAACAGTATAATCAGTGATAGATGGCACCCAACCGGGTGGACAACAATAGAATCAGTGAAAGATAGCACCCAATAGGGTGGACAACAATAGACTCAGTGATAGACCGCTCCCAACAGAGTGGACAACAACAGAATCAGTGAAAGACCGCACCCAATATAGTGGAAAACGATAGAATCAGTGATAGACGGCACCCAACAGGGTGGACAACAGTAGAATCAGCGATGGACGGCACCCAACAGTAGAGTCTGTGATAGAGGCACCCAACAAGGTGACCAACAATAAACTCAGTGATAGACCGCACCCAACAGGGTGGAGAACAGTAGAATTAGTGATAGAGCGCAGCCAACATGGTGGACAACAATAGAATCAGTGATAGACAGCACCTAACAGGGTGGACAACAGTATAATCAGTGAAAGACGGCAACTAACAGGGTGGTAACTGTAGAATCAGTGATAGACGGCAGCCAACATGGTAGACAACAATAGAATCAGTGAAAGATGGCCCACAACAGGGTAGACAACAGTAGAATCAGTGAATGACGGCACCCAACAGGGTGGACAACAATAAGATCAGTGATAGACCGCACTCAGCAGGGTGGAAAATAATAGAATCAGTGATAGACGGTACCCAACAGGGTGGACAACAGTAGAATCAGTGACACACCGCACCCAACTGGGTGGACAACAGTAGAATCAGTGAAAGACTGTACCCAAAAGTGTGGAGAACAATAGAATCAGTAATAGACCGCACCCAACAGGGTGGACAACAGTAGAATCAGTGATAGACTGCACCCAATAGGGTGTGGGAACAGTAGAATCAATAATAGACCGCATCCAACAGGGTGGACAACAGTAGAATCAGTGATAGACGGCACCCAACAGGGTGGACAGCAATAGAATCAGTAATAGAACGCACCGAACAGTGTTGAGAACAGTAGAATTAGTGATAGACCGCACCCAACAGGGTGGACAACAGTAGAATTAGTGATAAAATGCCCCCAACAGGGTGGACATCAGTTGAATCAGTGATAGACGGCACCCAATAGAGCGGACAACAATAGAATCAGTGATAGACGGCACCCAACAGGGTGGACAACAGTGGAATCAGTGAAAGACTGCACCCAACAGAATGGACAACAATAGAGTCATTAATAGACGGCACCCAACAGGATGGACAACAATAGAATCAGTAATAGACCGCACCCAACAGTGTGGAGAACAGTAGAATTAGTGATAGACCACACCCAACAGAGCAGACAACAGTAGAATTAGTGAAAGAGGGCACCCAACAGGATGGACAACAATAGAATCAGTAATAGACCGCACCCAACAGGGTGGACAACAGTAGAATCAGTGATAGACTGCACCCAACCAGGTGGACAACAAATGAATCAGTAATGGACCGCACCCAACAGTGTGGACAACAGGAGAATCAGTGATAGGCGGCACCCAACAGTGTGGACAATAGAAGAATCAGTGATAGGCGGCACCAAACAGGCTGGACAACAGTAGAATCTGTGATAGACGGCACCTAACAGGGTGGACAACAATAGAATCAGTGAAAGAGAGCACCCAATATGCTGGACAACAATAGACTCGGTGATAGACCGAACACAAAAGAGTGGACAACAATAGAATCAGTGAAAGACCGCACCCAATAGAGTGTAAAACAATAGAATAAGTGATAGACTGCACCCAACAGGGTGGACAACAGCAGAATCAGTGAAAGACTGTACCCAACAGGGTGCACAACAATAGCATCAGTGATAGACCGCACCCAACAGGGTGCACAACAATAGCATCAGTGATAGACCGCACCCAACAGGGTGGACAACAGTTGAATTAGTGATAGACCACACCCAACAGAGCAGACAACAGTAGAATTAGTGATAGACGGCACCCAACAGGGTGCACAACAATAGCATCAGTGATAGACCGCACCCAACAGGGTGGACAACAGTAGAATCAGTGATAGGCTGCACCTAACAGGGTGGACAACAGTAGAATCAGTGATAGATGGCACCTAACAGGGTGGACAACAATAGAATCAGTGATAGACTGCACCCAACAGGGTAGACAACAGTAGAATCAGTGAAAGACGGCAACCAACAGGGTGGACAACATCAGAATCAGTGATAGACGCACCCAACAGGGTGGCCATCAGTAGAATCAGTGATAGACGGCAGCCAATAGAGTGGACAACAATAGAATCAGTGATAGACGGCACCCAACAGGGTGGACAACAGTAGAATCAGAGAAAGACTGCACCCAACAGAGTGGACAACAATAGAGTCATTGATAGACAGCACCCAACAGGATGGGCAAAAATATAATCAGTAATAGACCGAACCCAACAGGGTGGAGAACAGTAGAATTAGTGATAGACCACACCCAACAGAGCGGACAACAGTAGAATTAGTGATAGACGGCACCCAACAGGGTGGACAACAGTAGAATCAGTGAAAGACGGCAACCAACAGGGTGGACAACAATAGAATCAGTAATAGACCGCACCCAACAGGGTGGACAACAGTAGAATCAGTGATAGACAGCAACCAACCGGGTGGATAACAATTGAATGAGTAATGGACCGCACCCAACAGGGTGGACAACAGTAGAATCAGTGATAGGCGGCACCTAACAGGGTGGACAACAGTAGAATCTGTGATAGACGGCACCTAACAGGGTGGACAACAATAGAATCAGTGAAAGAGAGCACCCAATAGGGTGGACAACAATAGACTCAGTGATAGACAGCACCTAACAGAGTGGACAACAATAGAATCAGTGAAAGACCGCACCCAATAGAGTGGAAAACAATAGAATCAGTGATAGACGGCACACAACAGGATGGACAACAATAGAATCAGTAATAGACCGCACCCTACAGGGTGACGAACAGTAGAATTAGTGATAGACCACACCCAACAGAGCGGACAACAGTAGAATCAGTGAAAGACTGCACCCAACAGAGTGACCAACAATAGCATCAGTAATAGACCGCACCCAACAGGGTGGACAAGGGTAGAATCAGTGATAGTCAGCACCCAACAGGGAGGACAACAGTAGAATCAGTGATAGGCGGCACCTAACAGGGTGGAAAATAGTAGAATCTGTGATAGACGGCACCTAACAGGGTGGCCAACAATAGAATCAGTGAAAGTGAGCACCCAGTAGGGTGGACAACAATAGACTCAGTGATAGACCGCACCCAACAGAGTGGACAACAATAGAATCTGTGAAAGACCGCAACCAATAGAGTGGAAAACAATAGAATTAGTGATAGACGGCACCCAACAGGGTGGACAACAATATGATCAGTAATAGACCACACCCAATAGGGTGGACAACAGTAGAATCAGTGATAGACCGCACCCAACAAGGTGGACAACAGTAGAATCAGTGATTGATGGCACCTAACAGGGTGGACAACAATAGAATCAATGAAAGGCGGCACCCAATAGAGTGGACAACAATAGAATCTGTGACAGACGGCACCCAATAGAGTGGACAACAATAGAATCTGTGAAAGACCGCAACCAATAGAATGGAAAACAATAGAATCTGTGACAGACGGCACCCAATAGAGTGGACAACAATAGAATCTGTGATAGACGGCACACAACAGGGTGGACAACAGTAGAATAAGTGAAAGACTGCACCCAACAGAGTGAACAACAATAGAGTCAGTGATAGACGGCACCCAACAGGGTGGACAACAATAGAATCAGTAATAGACCGCACCCAACAGGGTGGACAACAGTAGAATCAGTGATAGACGGCACCCAACCGGGTGGATAACAATTGAATCAGTAATGGACCGCACCAAACAGGGTGGACAACAGTAGAATCAGTGATAGACCGCACCTAACAGGGTGGACAACAGTAGAATCAGTGATAGACTGCACCCAACAGGGTAGACAACAGTAGAATCAGTGAAAGACGGCACCCAACAGGGTGGACAACATCAGAATCAGTGATAGACGCACCCAACAGGGTGGCCATCAGTAGAATCAGTGATAGACGGCACCCAATAGAGTGGACAACAATAGAATCAGTGATAGACGGCACCCAACAGGGTGGACAACAGTAGAATTAGTGATAGACCACACCCAACAGAGCAGACAACAGTAGAATTAGTGATAGACGGCACCCAACAGGGTGGACAACAGTAGAATCAGTGAAAGACGGCAACCAACAGGGTGGAAAACAATAGAATCAGTGATAGACGGCACCCAACAGGGTGGACAGCAGTAGAATCAGTAAAAGACCGCACCCAACAGGGTGAAGAACAGTAGAATTAGTGATAGACCACACCCAACTGAGCGGAGAACAGTAGAATTAGTGATAGACGGCACCCAACAGTGTGGACAACAATAGCATCAGTAATAGACCGCACCCAACAGGGTGGACAACAGTAGAATCAGTGGTAGACCGCACCCGACAGGGTGGACAACTGTAGAATCAGTGATAGATGGCACCTAACAGAGTGGACAAAAATAGATTCTGTGAAAGAGAGCACCCAATAGGGTGGACAACAATAGACTCGGTGAAATACGGCACCCAATAGAGTGGACAACAATAGAATCTGTGATAGACGGTACACAACAGGGTGGACAACAGTAGAATAAGTGAAAGACTGCACCCAACAAAGTGGACAACAACAGAGTCAGTGATAGACGGCACCCAACAGGGTGGACAACAGTAGAATTAGTGATAGACGGCACCCAACAGGGTGAACAACAGTAGAATGAGTGATAGACGGCACCCAACAGGGTGGACAACAGTAGAATGAGTGATAGACCGCACCCAACAGGGTGGACAACAGTAGAATCAGCGATGGACGGCACCCAACAGTAGAGTCTGTGATAGAGGCACCCAACAGGGTGACCAAGAATAAAATCAGTGATAGACCGCACCCAACAGGGTGGAGAACAGTAGAATCAGTGATAGGCGGCACCTAACAGGGTGGACAACAATAGAATCAGTAATAGACCGCACCCAACAGGGTGGACAACAGTAGAATCAGTGATAGGCTGCACCTAACAGGGTGGACAACAGTAGAATCAGTGATAGATGGCACCTAACAGGGTGGACAACAATAGAATCAGTGATAGACTGCACCCAACAGGGTAGACAACAGTAGAATCAGTGAAAGACGGCACCCAACAGGGTGGACAACATCAGAATCAGTGATAGACGCACCCAACAGGGTGGCCATCAGTAGAATCAGTGATAGACGGCACCCAATAGAGTGGACAACAATAGAATCAGTGATAGACGGCACCCAACAGGGTGGACAACAGTAGAATCAGAGAAAGACTGCACCCAACAGAGTGGACAACAATAGAGTCATTGATAGACAGCACCCGACAGGATGGGCAACAATATAATCAGTAATAGACCGAACCCAACAGGGTGGAGAACAGTAGAATTAGTGATAGACCACACCCAACAGAGCGGACAACAGTAGAATTAGTGATAGACGGCACCCAACAGGGTGGACAACAGTAGAATCAGTGAAAGACAGCAACCAACCGGGTGGATAACAATTGAATGAGTAATGGACCGCACCCAACAGGGTGGACAACAGTAGAATCAGTGATAGGCGGCACCTAACAGGGTGGACAACAGTAGAATCTGTAATAGACGGCACCCAACAGGGTGGACAACAATAGAATCAGTAATAGACCGCACCCAACAGGGTGGACAACAGTAGAATCAGTGATAGACGGCACCCAACCGGGTGGATAACAATTGAATCAGTAATGGACCGCACCAAACAGGGTGGACAACAGTAGAATCAGTGATAGACCGCACCTAACAGGGTGGACAACAGTAGAATCAGTGATAGACTGCACCCAACAGGGTAGACAACAGTAGAATCAGTGAAAGACGGCACCCAACAGGGTGGACAACATCAGAATCAGTGATAGACGCACCCAACAGGGTGGCCATCAGTAGAATCAGTGATAGACGGCACCCAATAGAGTGGACAACAATAGAATCAGTGATAGACGGCACCCAACAGGGTGGACAACAGTAGAATTAGTGATAGACCACACCCAACAGAGCGGACAACAGTAGAATTCGTGATAGACGGCACCCAACAGTGTGGACAACAATAGCATCAGTAATAGACCGCACCCAACAGGGTGGACAACAGTAGAATCAGTGATAGACCGCACCCGACAGGGTGGACAACTGTAGAATCAGTGATAGATGGCACCTAACAGAGTGGACAAAAATAGATTCTGTGAAAGAGAGCACCCAATAGGGTGGACAACAATAGACTCGGTGAAATGCGGCACCCAATAGAGTGGACAACAATAGAATCTGTGATAGACGGCACACAACAGGGTGGACAACAGTAGAATCAGTGATAGACCGCACCCGACAGGGTGGACAACTGTAGAATCAGTGATAGATGGCACCTAACAGGGTGGACAAAAATAGATTCTGTGAAAGAGAGCACCCAATAGGGTGGACAACAATAGAATCTGTGATAGACGGCACACAACAGGGTGGACAACAGTAGAATAAGTGAAAGACTGCACCCAACAAAGTGGACAACAACAGAGTCAGTGATAGACGGCACCCAACAGGGTGGACAACAGTAGAATTAGTGATAGACGGCACCCAACAGGGTGAACAACAGTAGAATCAGTGATAGACGGCACCCAACAGGGTGGACAACAGTAGAATGAGTGATAGACCGCACCCAACAGGGTGGACAACAGTAGAATCAGCGATGGACGGCACCCAACAGTAGAGTCTGTGATAGAGGCACCCAACAGGGTGACCAAGAATAAAATCAGTGATAGACCGCACCCAACAGGGTGGAGAACAGTAGAATCAGTGATAGGCGGCACCCAACATGGTGGATAACAATAGAATCAGTGAAAGAGAGCACCCGATATGCTGGACAACAATAGACTCGGTGATAGACCGCACCCAATAGAGTGTAAAACAATAGAATCAGTGATAGACTGCACCCAACAGGGTGGACAACAGTAGAATCAGTGAAAGACTGTATCCAACAGAGAGGACAACAATAGAGTGATTGATAGACGGCACACAACAGGATGGACAACAATAGAATCAGTAATAGACCGCACCCAACAGGGTGAAGAACAGCAGAATTAGAGATAGACCACACCCAACAGAGGGGACAACAGTAGAATTAGTGATAGACGGCACCCAACAGGGTGCACAACACTAGCATCAGTGATAGACCGCACCCAACAGGGTGGACAACAGTAGAATCAGTGATAGGCTGCACCTAACAGGGTGGACAACAGTAGAATCAGTGATAGATGGCACCTAAAAGGGTGGACAAAAATAGAATCAGTGATAGACTGCACCCAACAGGGTAGACAACAGTAGAATCAGTGAGAGACGGCACCCAACAGGGTGGACACATCAGAATCAGTGATAGACGCACCCAACAGGGTGGCCATCAGTAGAATCAGTGATAGACGGCACCCAATAGAGTGGACAACAATAGAATCAGTGATAGACGGCACCCAACAGGGTGGACAACAGTAGAATTAGTGATAGACCACACCCAAAAGAGCGGACAACAGTAGAATTAGTGATAGACGGCACCCAACAGGGTGGACAACAGTAGAATCAGTGAAAGACGGCACCCAAAAGGGTGGACAACAGTAGAATCAGTAATAGACCGCACCTAACAGGGTGGACAACAGTAGAATCAGTGATAGGCGGCACCGAACAGGGTGGATAACAGTAGAATCTGTGAAAGACGGCACCCAAAAGGGTGGACAACAGTAGAATCAGTAATAGACCGCACCCAACAGGGTGGACAACAGTAGAATCTGTGATAGACAGCACCCAACCGGGTGGATAACAATTGAATGAGTAATGGACCGCACCCAACAGGGTGGACAACAGTAGAATCAGTGATAGGCGGCACCTAACAGGGTGGACAACAGTAGAATCTGTGATAGACGGCACCTAACAGGGTGGACAACAATAGAATCAGTGAAAGAGAGCACCCAATAGGGTGGACAACAAAGGACTCAGTGATAGACCGCACCTAACAGAGTGGACAACAATAGAATCAGTGATAGACGGCACCCAACAGGGTGGACAACAGTAGAATGAGTGATAGACCGCACCCAACAGGGTGGACAACAGTAGAATCAGCGATGGACGGCACCCAACAGTAGAGTCTGTGATAGAGGCACCCAACAGGGTGACCAAGAATAAAATCAGTGATAGACCGCACCCAACAGGGTGGAGAACAGTAGAATCAGTGATAGGCGGCACCCAACATGGTGGATAACAATAGAATCAGTGAAAGAGAGCACCCGATATGCTGGACAACAATAGACTCGGTGATAGACCGCACCCAATAGAGTGTAAAACAATAGAATCAGTGATAGACTGCACCCAACAGGGTGGACAACAGTAGAATCAGTGAAAGACTGTATCCAACAGAGAGGACAACAATAGAGTGATTGATAGACGGCACACAACAGGATGGACAACAATAGAATCAGTAATAGACCGCACCCAACAGGGTGAAGAACAGCAGAATTAGAGATAGACCACACCCAACAGAGGGGACAACAGTAGAATTAGTGATAGACGGCACCCAACAGGGTGCACAACACTAGCATCAGTGATAGACCGCACCCAACAGGGTGGACAACAGTAGAATCAGTGATAGGCTGCACCTAACAGGGTGGACAACAGTAGAATCAGTGATAGATGGCACCTAAAAGGGTGGACAAAAATAGAATCAGTGATAGACTGCACCCAACAGGGTAGACAACAGTAGAATCAGTGAAAGACGGCACCCAACAGGGTGGACACATCAGAATCAGTGATAGACGCACCCAACAGGGTGGCCATCAGTAGAATCAGTGATAGACGGCACCCAATAGAGTGGACAACAATAGAATCAGTGATAGACGGCACCCAACAGGGTGGACAACAGTAGAATTAGTGATAGACCACACCCAAAAGAGCGGACAACAGTAGAATTAGTGATAGACGGCACCCAACAGGGTGGACAACAGTAGAATCAGTGAAAGACGGCACCCAAAAGGGTGGACAACAGTAGAATCAGTAATAGACCGCACCTAACAGGGTGGACAACAGTAGAATCAGTGATAGGCGGCACCGAACAGGGTGGATAACAGTAGAATCTGTGAAAGACGGCACCCAAAAGGGTGGACAACAGTAGAATCAGTAATAGACCGCACCCAACAGGGTGGACAACAGTAGAATCTGTGATAGACAGCACCCAACCGGGTGGATAACAATTGAATGAGTAATGGACCGCACCCAACAGGGTGGACAACAGTAGAATCAGTGATAGGCGGCACCTAACAGGGTGGACAACAGTAGAATCTGTGATAGACGGCACCTAACAGGGTGGACAACAATAGAATCAGTGAAAGAGAGCACCCAATAGGGTGGACAACAAAGGACTCAGTGATAGACCGCACCTAACAGAGTGGACAACAATAGAATCAGTGAAAGACCGCACCCAATAGAGTGGAAAACAATAGAATCAGTGATAGACGGCACACAACAGGATGGACAACAATAGAATCAGTAATAGACCGCACCCTACAGGGTGACGAACAGTAGAATTAGTGATAGACCACACCCAACAGAGCGGACAACAGTAGAATCAGTGAAAGACTGCACCCAACAGAGTGACCAACAATAGCATCAGTAATAGACCGCACCCAACAGGGTGGACAAGGGTAGAATCAGTGATAGTCCGCACCCAACAGGGTGGACAACAGTAGAATCAGTGATAGGCAGCACCTAACAGAGTGGAAAATAGTAGAATCTGTGATAGACGGCACCTAACAGGGTGGCCAACAATAGAATCAGTGAAAGTGAGCACCCAGTAGGGTGGACAACAATAGACTCAGTGATAGACCGCACCCAACAGAGTGGACAACAATAGAATCTGTGAAAGACCGCACCCAATAGAGTGGAAAACAATAGAATCAGTGATAGACGGCTCCCAACAGAGAGGACAACAATAGAGTCATTGATAGACGGCACACAACAGGATGGACAACAATAGAATCAGTAATAGACCGCACCCAACTGGGTGAAGAACAGTAGAATCAGTGATAGACCACACCCAACAGAGCGGACAACAGTAGAATTAGTGATAGACGGCACCCAAAAGGGTGGACAACAATAGCATCAGTAATAGACCGCACCCAATAGGGTGGACAACAGTAGAATCAGTGATAGACCGCACCCAACAGGGTGGACAACAGTAGAATCAGTGATTGATGGCACCTAACAGGGTGGACAACAATAGAATCAATGAAAGACGGCACCCAATAGAGTGGACAACAATAGAATCTGTGACAGACGGCACCCAATAGAGTGAACAACAATAGAGTCAGTGATAGACGGCACCCAACAGAGCGGACAACAGTAGAATCAGTGAAAGACTGCACCCAACAGAGTGACCAACAATAGCATCAGTAATAGACCGCACCCAACAGGGTGGACAACAGTAGAATCAGTGATAGGCGGCACCTAACAGGGTGGAAAACAGTAGAATCTGTGATAGACGGCACCTAACAGGGTGGCCAACAATAGAATCAGTGAAAGTGAGCACCCAGTAGGGTGGACAACAATAGACTCAGTGATAGACCGCACCCAACAAAGTGGACAACAATAGAATCTGTGAAAGACCGCACCCAATAAAGTGGAAGACAATAGAATCAGTGATAGATGGCACCCAACAGAGAGGACAACAATAGAGTCATTGATAGACGGCACACAACAGGATGGACAACAACAGAATCAGTAATAGACCGCACCCAACTGGGTGAAGAACAGTAGAATTAGTGATAGAACACACCCAACAGAGCGGACAACAGTAGAATTAGTGATAGACGGCACCCAACAGGGTGGACAACAATAACATCAGTAATAGACCGCACCCAATAGGGTGGACAACAGTAGAATCAGTGATAGACCGCACCCAACAGGGTGGACAACAGTAGAATCAGTGATAGGCGGCACCTAACAGGGTGGACAACTGTAGAACCAGTGATAGATGGCACCTAACAGGGTGGACAACAATAGAATCAATGAAAGACGGCACCCAATAGAGTGGACAACAATAGGATCTGTGATAGACGGCACACAACAGGGTGGACAACAGTAGAATAAGTGAAAGACTGCACCCAACAGAGTGAACAACAATAGAGTCAGTGATAGACGGCACCCAACAGGGTGGACAATAGTAGAATTAGTGATAGACGGCACCCAACAGGGTGGACAGCAGTAGAATCAGTGATAGATGGCACCCAACAGAGAGGACAACAATAGAGTCATTGATAGACGGCACACAACAGGATGGACAACAACAGAATCAGTAATAGACCGCACCCAACTGGGTGAAGAACAGTAGAATTAGTGATAGAACACACCCAACAGAGCGGACAACAGTAGAATTAGTGATAGACGGCACCCAACAGGGTGGTCAACAATAGCATCAGTAATAGACCGCACCCAATAGGGTGGACAACAGTAGAATCAGTGATAGACCGCACCCAACAGGGTGGACAACAGTAGAATCAGTGATAGGCGGCACCTAACAGGGTGGACAACTGTAGAACCAGTGATAGATGGCACCTAACAGGTTGGACAACAATAGAATCAATGAAAGACGGCACCCAATAGAGTGGACAACAATAGAATATGTGATAGACGGCACCCAATAGAGTGGACAACAATAGAATCTGTGATAGACGGCACACAACAGGGTGGACAACAGTAGAATAAGTGAAAGACTGCACCCAACAGAGTGAACAACAATAGAGTCAGTGATAGACGGCACCCAACAGGGTGGACAATAGTAGAATTAGTGATAGACGGCACCCGACAGGTTGGACAGCAGTAGAATCAGTGATAGACGGCTCCCAACAGGGTGGACAACAGTAGAATCAGTGATAAACCGCACCCAACAGGGTGGACAACAGTAGAATCAGTGAAAGACGGCACCCAACAGGGTGGACAACAATAGAATTAATGATAGAACGCACCCAACAGGGTGGACAACAGTAGAATCAGTGATAGACAGCACCTAACAGGGTGGACAACAGTATAATCAGTGAAAGACGGCAACTAACAGTGTGGTAACTGTGGAATCAGTGATAGACGGCAGCCAGCATGGTAGACAACAATAGAATCAGTGAAAGATGGCCCACAACAGGGTAGACAACAGTAGAATCAGTGAAAGACGGCACCCAATAGGGTGGACAACAATAGACTCAGTGATAGACCACACCCAACAGGATAGACAACAATAGAATCAGTGAACGACGGCACCCAACAGAGTGACCAACAATAAGATCAGTGATAGACTGCACCCATCAGGGTGGAAAATAATAGAATCAGTGATAGACGGTACCCAACAGGGTGGACAACAGTAGAATCAGTGACACACCACACCCAACTGGGTGGACAACAGTAGAATCAGTGAAAGACTGTACCCAAAAGTGTGGACAACAATAGAATCAGTAATAGACCGCACCCAACAGGGTGGACAACAGTAGAATCTGTGATAGACTGCACCCAATAGGGTGTGGGAAGAGTAGAATCAATAATAGACCGCATCCAACAGGGTGGACAACAGTAGAATCAGTGATAGACGGCACCCAACAGGGTGGACAGAAATAGAATCAGTAATAGACCGCACCGATCAGTGTTGAGAACAGTAGAATTAGTGATAGACCGCACCCAACAGGGTGGACAACAGTAGAATTAGTGATAGAACGCCCCCAACAGGGTGGACATCAGTTGAATCAGTGATAGACGGCACCCAATAGAGCGGACAACAATAGAATCAGTGATAGACGGCACCCAACAGGGTGGACAACATTAGAATCAGTGAAAGACTGCACCCAACAGAATGGACAACAATAGAGTCATTAATAGACGGCACCCAACAGGATGGACAACAATAGAATCAGTAATAGACCGCAACCAACAGTGTGGAGAACAGTAGAATTAGTGATAGACCACACCCAACAGAGCAGACAACAGTAGAATTAGTGAAAGAGGGCACCCAACAGGATGGACAACAATAGAATCAGTAATAGACCGCACCCAACAGGGTGGACAACAGCAGAATCAGTGATAGACAGCACCCAACCAGGTGGACAGCT
Organism: Mobula birostris; assembly: GCF_030028105.1. NCBI lineage: Eukaryota > Metazoa > Chordata > Chondrichthyes > Myliobatiformes > Myliobatidae > Mobula > Mobula birostris. The sequence continues at coordinate 83,101,227 of NC_092376.1, read as the reverse complement.
ATTCAATCAGTAATGGACCGCACCCAACAGTGTGGACAACTGTAGAATCAGTGATAGGCGGCACCTAAAAGGCTGGACAACAGTAGAATCTGTGATAGACGGCACCTAACAGGGTGGACAACAATAGAATCAGTGAAAGAATGCACCCAATAGAGTGGAAAACAATAGAATCAGTGATAGACTGCACCCAACAGGGTGGACAACAGTTGAATCAGTGAAAGACTGTACCCAACAGAGAGGACAACAATAGAGTCATTGATAGACGGCACACAACAGGATGGACAACAATAGAATCAGTAATAGACCGCACCCAACAGGGTGAAGAACAGTAGAATTAGTGATAGACCACACCCAACAGAGCGGACAACAGTAGAATTAGTGATAGACGGCACCCAACAGGGTGCACAACAATAGCATCAGTGATAGGCGGCACCTAACAGGATAGACAACAGTAGAATCAGTGATAGATGGCACCTAACAGGGTGGACAACAATAGAATCAATGAAAGACGGCACCTACCAGGGTGGACAACAGTATAATCAGTGAAAGACGGCAACCAACAGGGTGGTAGCTGTAGAATCAGTGATAGACCGCAGCCAACATGGTAGACAACAATAGAATCAGTGAAAGATGGCCCACAACAGGGTAGACAACAGTAGAATCAGTGAAAGACGGCACCCAACAGGGTGGACAACAATAGAATTAGTGATAGAACGCACCCAACAGGGTGGACAACAATAGAATCAGTGATAGACAGCACCTAACAGGGTGGACAACAGCATAATCAGTGAAAGACGGCAACTAACAGGGTGGTAACTGTAGTATCAGTGATAGACGGCAGCCAACATGGTAGACAACAATAGAATCAGTGAAAGATGGCCCACAAAAGGGTAGACAACAGCAGAATCAGTGAAAGACGGCACCCAACAGGGTGGACAACAATAGACTCAGTGATAGACCACACCCAACAAGATAGACAACAATAGAATCAGTGAACGACGGCACCCAACAGAGTGACCAACAATAAGATCAGTGATAGACTGCACCCAGCAGGGTGGAAAATAATAGAATCAGTGATAGACGGTACCCAACAGGGTGGACAACAGTAGAATCAGTGACACACCGCACCCAACTGGGTGGACAACAGTAGAATCAGTGAAAGACTGTACCCAAAAGTGTGGACAACAATAGAATCAGTAATAGACCGCACCCAACAGGGTGGACAACAGTAGAATCAGTGACAGACTGCACCCAGTAGGGTGTGGGAACAGTAGAATCAATAATAGACCGCATCCAACGCGGTGGACAACAGTAGAATCAGTGATAGACGGCACCCAACAGGGTGGACAGCAATAGAATCAGTAATAGACCGCACCGAACAGTGTTGAGAACAGTAGAATTAGTGATAGACCGCACCCAACAGGGTGGACATCAGTTGAATCAGTGATAGACGGCACCCAATAGAGCGGACAACAATAGAATCAGTGATAGACGGCACCCAACAGGGTGGACAACAGTAGAATCAGTGAAAGACTGCACCCAACAGAATGGACAACAATAGAGTCATTAATAAACGGCACCCAACAGGATGGACAACAATAGAATCAGTAATAGACCGCACCCAACAGTGTGGAGAACAGTAGAATTAGTGATAGACCACACCCAACAGATCAGACAACAGTAGAATTAGTGAAAGAGGGCACCCAAAAGGATGGACAACAATAGAATCAGTAATAGACCGCACCCAACAGGGTGGACAACAGTAGAATCAGTGATAGACAGCACCCAACCAGGTGGACAACAATTGAATCAGTAATGGACCGCACCCAACAGTGTGGACAACAGTAGAATCAGTGATAGGCGGCACCTAACAGGCTGGACAACAGTAGAATCTGTGATAGACGGCACCTAACAGGGTGGACAACAATAGAATCAGTGAAAGAGAGCACCCAATATGCTGGACAACAATAGACTCGGTGATAGACCGAACACAACAGAGTGGACAACAATAGAATCAGTGAAAGACCGCACCCAATAGAGTGGAAAACAATAGAATCAGTGATAGACTGCACCCAACAGGGTGGACAACAGTAGAATCAGTGAAAGACTGTACCCAACAGAGAGGACAACAATAGAGTCATTGATAGACGGCACACAACAGGATGGACAACAATAGAATCAGTAATAGACCGCACCCAACAGGGTGAAGAACAGTAGAATTAATGATAGACCACACCCAACAGAGCGGACAACAGTAGAATCAGTGAAAGACTGCACCCAACAGAGTGACCAACAATAGCATCAGTAATAGACCGCACCCAACAGGGTGGACAAGGGTAGAATCAGTGATAGTCCGCACCCAACAGGGTGGACAACAGTAGAATCAGTGATAGGCAGCACCTAACAGAGTGGAAAATAGTAGAATCTGTGATAGACGGCACCTAACAGGGTGGCCAACAATAGAATCAGTGAAAGTGAGCACCCAGTAGGGTGGACAACAATAGACTCAGTGATAGACCGCACCCAACAGAGTGGACAACAATAGAATCTGTGAAAGACCGCACCCAATAGAGTGGAAAACAATAGAATCAGTGATAGACGGCTCCCAACAGAGAGGACAACAATAGAGTCATTGATAGACGGCACACAACAGGATGGACAACAATAGAATCAGTAATAGACCGCACCCAACTGGGTGAAGAACAGTAGAATCAGTGATAGACCACACCCAACAGAGCGGACAACAGTAGAATTAGTGATAGACGGCACCCAAAAGGGTGGACAACAATAGCATCAGTAATAGACCGCACCCAATAGGGTGGACAACAGTAGAATCAGTGATAGACCGCACCCAACAGGGTGGACAACAGTAGAATCAGTGATTGATGGCACCTAACAGGGTGGACAACAATAGAATCAATGAAAGACGGCACCCAATAGAGTGGACAACAATAGAATCTGTGACAGACGGCACCCAATAGAGTGAACAACAATAGAGTCAGTGATAGACGGCACCCAACAGAGCGGACAACAGTAGAATCAGTGAAAGACTGCACCCAACAGAGTGACCAACAATAGCATCAGTAATAGACCGCACCCAACAGGGTGGACAACAGTAGAATCAGTGATAGGCGGCACCTAACAGGGTGGAAAACAGTAGAATCTGTGATAGACGGCACCTAACAGGGTGGCCAACAATAGAATCAGTGAAAGTGAGCACCCAGTAGGGTGGACAACAATAGACTCAGTGATAGACCGCACCCAACAAAGTGGACAACAATAGAATCTGTGAAAGACCGCACCCAATAAAGTGGAAGACAATAGAATCAGTGATAGATGGCACCCAACAGAGAGGACAACAATAGAGTCATTGATAGACGGCACACAACAGGATGGACAACAACAGAATCAGTAATAGACCGCACCCAACTGGGTGAAGAACAGTAGAATTAGTGATAGAACACACCCAACAGAGCGGACAACAGTAGAATTAGTGATAGACGGCACCCAACAGGGTGGACAACAATAACATCAGTAATAGACCGCACCCAATAGGGTGGACAACAGTAGAATCAGTGATAGACCGCACCCAACAGGGTGGACAACAGTAGAATCAGTGATAGGCGGCACCTAACAGGGTGGACAACTGTAGAACCAGTGATAGATGGCACCTAACAGGGTGGACAACAATAGAATCAATGAAAGACGGCACCCAATAGAGTGGACAACAATAGAATCTGTGATAGACAGCACCCAATAGAGTGGACAACAATAGGATCTGTGATAGACGGCACACAACAGGGTGGACAACAGTAGAATAAGTGAAAGACTGCACCCAACAGAGTGAACAACAATAGAGTCAGTGATAGACGGCACCCAACAGGGTGGACAATAGTAGAATTAGTGATAGACGGCACCCGACAGGGTGGACAGCAGTAGAATCAGTGATAGATGGCACCCAACAGAGAGGACAACAATAGAGTCATTGATAGACGGCACACAACAGGATGGACAACAACAGAATCAGTAATAGACCGCACCCAACTGGGTGAAGAACAGTAGAATTAGTGATAGAACACACCCAACAGAGCGGACAACAGTAGAATTAGTGATAGACGGCACCCAACAGGGTGGTCAACAATAGCATCAGTAATAGACCGCACCCAATAGGGTGGACAACAGTAGAATCAGTGATAGACCGCACCCAACAGGGTGGACAACAGTAGAATCAGTGATAGGCGGCACCTAACAGGGTGGACAACTGTAGAACCAGTGATAGATGGCACCTAACAGGTTGGACAACAATAGAATCAATGAAAGACGGCACCCAATAGAGTGGACAACAATAGAATATGTGATAGACGGCACCCAATAGAGTGGACAACAATAGAATCTGTGATAGACGGCACACAACAGGGTGGACAACAGTAGAATAAGTGAAAGACTGCACCCAACAGAGTGAACAACAATAGAGTCAGTGATAGACGGCACCCAACAGGGTGGACAATAGTAGAATTAGTGATAGACGGCACCCGACAGGTTGGACAGCAGTAGAATCAGTGATAGACGGCTCCCAACAGGGTGGACAACAGTAGAATCAGTGATAAACCGCACCCAACAGGGTGGACAACAGTAGAATCAGTGAAAGACGGCACCCAACAGGGTGGACAACAATAGAATTAATGATAGAACGCACCCAACAGGGTGGACAACAGTAGAATCAGTGATAGACAGCACCTAACAGGGTGGACAACAGTATAATCAGTGAAAGACGGCAACTAACAGTGTGGTAACTGTGGAATCAGTGATAGACGGCAGCCAGCATGGTAGACAACAATAGAATCAGTGAAAGATGGCCCACAACAGGGTAGACAACAGTAGAATCAGTGAAAGACGGCACCCAATAGGGTGGACAACAATAGACTCAGTGATAGACCACACCCAACAGGATAGACAACAATAGAATCAGTGAACGACGGCACCCAACAGAGTGACCAACAATAAGATCAGTGATAGACTGCACCCATCAGGGTGGAAAATAATAGAATCAGTGATAGACGGTACCCAACAGGGTGGACAACAGTAGAATCAGTGAAACACCACACCCAACTGGGTGGACAACAGTAGAATCAGTGAAAGACTGTACCCAAAAGTGTGGACAACAATAGAATCAGTAATAGACCGCACCCAACAGGGTGGACAACAGTAGAATCTGTGATAGACTGCACCCAATAGGGTGTGGGAAGAGTAGAATCAATAATAGACCGCATCCAACAGGGTGGACAACAGTAGAATCAGTGATAGACGGCACCCAACAGGGTGGACAGAAATAGAATCAGTAATAGACCGCACCGATCAGTGTTGAGAACAGTAGAATTAGTGATAGACCGCACCCAACAGGGTGGACAACAGTAGAATTAGTGATAGAACGCCCCCAACAGGGTGGACATCAGTTGAATCAGTGATAGACGGCACCCAATAGAGCGGACAACAATAGAATCAGTGATAGACGGCACCCAACAGGGTGGACAACATTAGAATCAGTGAAAGACTGCACCCAACAGAATGGACAACAATAGAGTCATTAATAGACGGCACCCAACAGGATGGACAACAATAGAATCAGTAATAGACCGCAACCAACAGTGTGGAGAACAGTAGAATTAGTGATAGACCACACCCAACAGAGCAGACAACAGTAGAATTAGTGAAAGAGGGCACCCAACAGGATGGACAACAATAGAATCAGTAATAGACCGCACCCAACAGGGTGGACAACAGCAGAATCAGTGATAGACAGCACCCAACCAGGTGGACAGCTATTCAATCAGTAATGGACCGCACCCAACAGTGTGGACAACTGTAGAATCAGTGATAGGCGGCACCTAAAAGGCTGGACAACAGTAGAATCTGTGATAGACGGCACCTAACAGGGTGGACAACAATAGAATCAGTGAAAGAATGCACCCAATAGAGTGGAAAACAATAGAATCAGTGATAGACTGCACCCAACAGGGTGGACAACAGTTGAATCAGTGAAAGACTGTACCCAACAGAGAGGACAACAATAGAGTCATTGATAGACGGCACACAACAGGATGGACAACAATAGAATCAGTAATAGACCGCACCCAACAGGGTGAAGAACAGTAGAATTAGTGATAGACCACACCCAACAGAGCGGACAACAGTAGAATTAGTGATAGACGGCACCCAACAGGGTGCACAACAATAGCATCAGTGATAGGCGGCACCTAACAGGATAGACAACAGTAGAATCAGTGATAGATGGCACCTAACAGGGTGGACAACAATAGAATCAATGAAAGACGGCACCTACCAGGGTGGACAACAGTATAATCAGTGAAAGACGGCAACCAACAGGGTGGTAGCTGTAGAATCAGTGATAGACCGCAGCCAACATGGTAGACAACAATAGAATCAGTGAAAGATGGCCCACAACAGGGTAGACAACAGTAGAATCAGTGAAAGACGGCACCCAACAGGGTGGACAACAATAGAATTAGTGATAGAACGCACCCAACAGGGTGGACAACAATAGAATCAGTGATAGACAGCACCTAACAGGGTGGACAACAGCATAATCAGTGAAAGACGGCAACTAACAGGGTGGTAACTGTAGTATCAGTGATAGACGGCAGCCAACATGGTAGACAACAATAGAATCAGTGAAAGATGGCCCACAAAAGGGTAGACAACAGCAGAATCAGTGAAAGACGGCACCCAACAGGGTGGACAACAATAGACTCAGTGATAGACCACACCCAACAAGATAGACAACAATAGAATCAGTGAACGACGGCACCCAACAGAGTGACCAACAATAAGATCAGTGATAGACTGCACCCAGCAGGGTGGAAAATAATAGAATCAGTGATAGACGGTACCCAACAGGGTGGACAACAGTAGAATCAGTGACACACCGCACCCAACTGGGTGGACAACAGTAGAATCAGTGAAAGACTGTACCCAAAAGTGTGGACAACAATAGAATCAGTAATAGACCGCACCCAACAGGGTGGACAACAGTAGAATCAGTGACAGACTGCACCCAGTAGGGTGTGGGAACAGTAGAATCAATAATAGACCGCATCCAACGCGGTGGACAACAGTAGAATCAGTGATAGACGGCACCCAACAGGGTGGACAGCAATAGAATCAGTAATAGACCGCACCGAACAGTGTTGAGAACAGTAGAATTAGTGATAGACCGCACCCAACAGGGTGGACATCAGTTGAATCAGTGATAGACGGCACCCAATAGAGCGGACAACAATAGAATCAGTGATAGACGGCACCCAACAGGGTGGACAACAGTAGAATCAGTGAAAGACTGCACCCAACAGAATGGACAACAATAGAGTCATTAATAAACGGCACCCAACAGGATGGACAACAATAGAATCAGTAATAGACCGCACCCAACAGTGTGGAGAACAGTAGAATTAGTGATAGACCACACCCAACAGATCAGACAACAGTAGAATTAGTGAAAGAGGGCACCCAAAAGGATGGACAACAATAGAATCAGTAATAGACCGCACCCAACAGGGTGGACAACAGTAGAATCAGTGATAGACAGCACCCAACCAGGTGGACAACAATTGAATCAGTAATGGACCGCACCCAACAGTGTGGACAACAGTAGAATCAGTGATAGGCGGCACCTAACAGGCTGGACAACAGTAGAATCTGTGATAGACGGCACCTAACAGGGTGGACAACAATAGAATCAGTGAAAGAGAGCACCCAATATGCTGGACAACAATAGACTCGGTGATAGACCGAACACAACAGAGTGGACAACAATAGAATCAGTGAAAGACCGCACCCAATAGAGTGGAAAACAATAGAATCAGTGATAGACTGCACCCAACAGGGTGAAGAACAGTAGAATTAATGATAGACCACACCCAACAGAGCGGACAACAGTAGAATTAGTGAAAGACTGCACCCAACAGAGTGACCAACAATAGCATCAGTAATAGACCGCACCCAACAGGGTGGACAACAGTAGAATCAGTGATAGGCGGCACCTAACAGGGTGGACGACAGTAGAATCAGTGATAGATGGCACCTAACAGGATGGACAACAATAGAATCAGTGATAGACTGCACCCAACAGGGTAGACAACAGTAGAATCAGTGAAAGACGGCACACAACAGGGTGGACAACATCAGAATCAGTGATAGACGCACCCAACAGGGTGGACAACAGTAGAATCAGAGAAAGACTGCCCCCAACAGAGTGGACAACAATAGAGTGATTGATAGACGGCACCCAACAGGATGGGCAACAATATAATCAGTAATAGACCGCACCCAACAGGGTGGAGAACAGTAGAATTAGTGATAGACCGCACCCAACAGAGCGGACAACAGTAGAATTAGTGATAGACGGCACCCAACAGGGTGGACAACAGTAGAATCAGTGAAAGACGGCAACCAACAGGGTGGACAACAATAGAATCAGTAATAGACCGCACCCAACAGGGTGGACAACAGTAGAATCAGTGATAGACAGCACCCAACCGGGTGGATATCAATTGAATGAGTAATGGACCGCACACAACAGGGTGGACAACAGTAGAATCTGTGCTAGGCGGCACCTAACAGGGTGGATAACAGTAGAATCTGTGATAGACGGCACCTAACAGGGTGGACAACAATAGAATCAGTGAAAGAGAGCACCCAATAGGGTGGACAACAATAGACTCAGTGATAGACTGCACCTAACAGAGTGGACAACAATAGAATCAGTGAAAGACCGCACCCAATAGAGTGGAAAACAATAGAATCAGTGATAGACGGCACCCAACAGGATGGACAACAATAGAATCAGTAATAGACCGCACCCTACAGGGTGACGAACAGTAGAATTAGTGATAGACCACACCCAACAGAGCGGACAACAGTAGAATCAGTGAAAGACTGCACCCAACAGAGTGACCAACAATAGCATCAGTAATAGACCGCACCCAACAGGGTGGACAACAGTAGAATCAGTGATAGTCCGCACCCAACAGGGTGGACAACAGTAGAATCAGTTATAGGCGGCACCTAACAGGGTTGAAAACAGTAGAATCTGTGATAGACGGCACCTAACAGGGTGGCCAACAATAGAATCAGTGAAAGTGAGCACCCAGTAGGGTGGACAACAACAGACTGAGTGATAGACCGCACCCAACAGAGTGGACAACAATAGAATCTATGAAAGACCGCACCCAATAGAGTGGAAAACAATAGAATCAGTGATAGACGGCACACAACAGGATGGACAACAATAGAATCAGTAATAGACCGCTCCCAACAGGGTGAAGAACAGTAGAATTAGTGATAGACCACACCCAACAGGGTGGACAACAGTAGAATCAGTTATAGGCGGCACCTAACAGGGTTGAAAACAGTAGAATCTGTGATAGACGGCACCTAACAGGGTGGCCAACAATAGAATCAGTGAAAGTGAGCACCCAGTAGGGTGGACAACAATAGACTGAGTGATAGACCGCACCCAACAGAGTGGACAACAATAGAATCTATGAAAGACTGCACCCAACAGAGTGACCAACAATACCATCAGTAATAGACCGCACCCAATAGGGTGGACAACAGTAGAATCAGTGATAGACCGCACCCAACAGGGGGACAACAGTAGAATCAGTGATAGATGGCACCTAACAGGGTGGACGATAGTAGAATCAGTGATAGACGGCACCCAACAGGGTGGACATCAATAGGATCAGTGATAGACTGCACCGAACATGGGGCACAACAATAGAATCAGTGATACACCGCACCCAACAGGGTGGAGAACAGTAGAATTAGTGATAGAGCGCAGCCAACATGGTGTACAACAATAGAATCACTGATGGACGGCACCTACCAGGGTGGACAACAGTCTAATCAGTGAAAGACGGCAACCAACAGGGTGGTAACTGTAGAATCAGTGATAGACCGCAGCCAACATGGTAGACAACAATAGAATCAGTGAAAGATGGCCCACAACAGGGTAGACAACAGTAGAATCAGTGAAAGACGGCACCCAACAGGGTGGACAACAATAGAATTAGTGATAGAACGCACCCAACAGGGTGGACAACAGTAGAATTAGTGATAGAACGCACCCAACAGGGTGGACATCAGTAGAATCAGTGATAGTCGGCACCCAATAGAGTGGACAACAATAGAATCAGTGATAGACGGCACACAACTGGGTGGACAACAGTAGAATCAGTGAAAGACTGCACCCAACAGAGTGGACAACAATAGAGTCATTGATAGACGGCACCCAACAGGATGGACAACAATAGAATCAGTAATAGACCGCACCCAACAGGGTGGAGAACAGTAGTATTAGTGATAGACCACACCCAACAGAGTGGACAACAGTAGAATTAGTTATAGACGGCACCCAACAGGGTGGACAACAGTAGAATCAGTGAAAGACGGCACCCAAAAGGGTGGACAACAATAGAATCAGTAATAGACCGCACCCAACAGGGTGGACAACAGTAGAATCCCTGATAGACGGCACCCAACCGGGTGGACAACAATTGAATCAGTAATGGACCGCACCCAACAGGGTGGACAACAGCAGAATCAGTGATAGACCGCACCCAACAGTGTGGACAACAGTAGAATCAGTGATACGCGGCACCTAACAGGGTGGACAACTGTAGAATCTGTGATAGATGGCATCTAACAGGGTGGACAAGAATAGAATCAGTGAAAGAGAGCACCCAAAAGGGTGGACAACAATAGACTCAGTGATAGACCGCACCCAACAGGGTGGGCAACAGTAGAATTAGTGATAGAACGCACCCAACAGGGTGGACATCAGTAGAATCAGTGATAGGCGGCACCTAACAGGCTGGACAACAGTAGAATCTGTGATAGACGGCACCTAACAGGGTGGACAACAATAGAATCAGTGAAAGAGAGCACCCAATATGCTGGACAACAATAGACTCGGTGATAGACCGAACACAACAGAGTGGACAACAATAGAATCAGTGAAAGACCGCACCCAATAGAGTGGAAAACAATAGAATCAGTGATAGACTGCACCCAACAGGGTGGACAACAGTAGAATCAGTGAAAGACTGTACCCAACAGAGAGGACAACAATAGAGTCATTGATAGACGGCACACAACAGGATGGACAACAATAGAATCAGTGATAGACCGCACCCAACAGGGTGGACAACAGTAGAATCAGTGATAGACCACACCCAACAGAGCGGACAACAGTAGAATTAGTGATAGACGGCACCAAACAGGGTGCACAACAATAGCATCAGTGATAGACCGCACCCAACAGGGTGGACAACAGTAGAATCAGTGATAGACGGCACCAAACAGGGTGCACAACAATAGCATCAGTGATAGACCGCACCCAACAGGGTGGACAACAGTAGAATCAGTGATAGGCGGCACCTAACAGGGTGGACGATAGTAGAATCAGTGATAGATGGCACCTAACAGGGTGGACAACAATAGAATCAGTGATAGACTGCACCCAACAGGGTAGACAACAGTAGAATCAGTGAAAGACGGCACCCAACAGGGTGGACAACATCAGAATCAGTGATAGACGCACCCAGCAGGGTGGACAACAGTAGAATCAGAGAAAGACTGCCCCCAACAGAGTGGACAACAATAGAGTCATTGAAAGACGGCACCCAACAGGATGGGCAACAATATAATCAGTAATAGACCGCACCCAACAGGGTGGAGAACAGTAGAATTAGTGATAGACCACACCCAACAGAGCGGACAACAGTAGAATTAGTGATAGACGGCACCCAACAGGGTGGACAACAGTAGAATCAGTGAAAGACGGCAACCAACAGGGTGGACAACAATAGAATCAGTAATAGACCGCACCCAACAGGGTGGACAACAGTAGAATCAGTGATAGACAGCACCCAACCGGGTGGATATCAATTGAATGAGTAATGGACCGCACCCAACAGGGTGGACAACAGTAGAATCTGTGCTAGGCGGCACCTAACAGGGTGGATAACAGTAGAATCTGTGATAGACGGCACCTAACAGGGTGGACAACAATAGAATCAGTGAAAGAGAGCACCCAATAGGGTGGACAACAATAGACTCAGTGATAGACTGCACCTAACAGAGTGGACAACAATAGAATCAGTGAAAGACCGCACCCAATAGAGTGGAAAACAATAGAATCAGTGATAGACGGCACCCAACAGGATGGACAACAATAGAATCAGTAATAGACCGCACCCTACAGGGTGACGAACAGTAGAATTAGTGATAGACCACACCCAACAGAGCGGACAACAGTAGAATCAGTGAAAGACTGCACCCAACAGAGTGACCAACAATAGCATCAGTAATAGACCGCACCCAACAGGGTGGACAACAGTAGAATCAGTGATAGTCCGCACCCAACAGGGTGGACAACAGTAGAATCAGTTATAGGTGGCACCTAACAGGGTTGAAAACAGTAGAATCTGTGATAGACGGCACCTAACAGGGTGGCCAACAATAGAATCAGTGAAAGTGAGCACCCAGTAGGGTGGACAACAATAGACTGAGTGATAGACCGCACCCAACAGAGTGGACAACAATAGAATCTATGAAAGACCGCACCCAATAGAGTGGAAAACAATAGAATCAGTGATAGACGGCACACAACAGGATGGACAACGATAGAATCAGTAACAGACCGCTCCCAACAGGGTGAAGAACAGTAGAATTAGTGATAGACCACACCCAACAGAGTGGACAACAGTAGAATCAGTGAAAGACTGCACCCAACAGAGTGACCAACAATACCATCAGTAATAGACCGCACCCAACAGGGTGGACAACAGTAGAATCAGTGATAGGCGGCACCTAACAGGGTGGAAAACAGTAGAATCTGTGATAGACGGCACCTAACAGGGTGGCCAACAATAGAATCAGTGAAAGTGAGCACCCAGTAGGGTGGACAACAATAGACTCAGTGATAGACCGCACCCAACAGAGTGGACAACAATAGAATCTGTGAAAGACCGCACCCAATAGAGTGGAAAACAATATAATCAGTGATAGACGGCACCCAACAGAGCGGACAACAGTAGAATTAGTGATAGACGGCACCCAACAGGGTAGACAACAATAGCATCAGTAATAGACCGCACCCAATAGGGTGGACAACAGTAGAATCAGTGATAGACCGCACCCAACAGGGGGACAACAGTAGAATCAGTGATAGATGGCACCTAACAGGGTGGACAACAATAGAATCAATGAAAGACGGCACCCAATAGAGTGGACAACAATAGAATCTGTGATAGACGGCACCCAATAGAGTGGACAACAATAGAATCTGTGATAGACGGAACACAACAGGGTGGACAACAGTAGAATAAGTGAAAGACTGCACCCAACAGAGTGAACAACAATAGAGTCAGTGATAGACGGCACCCAACAGGGTGGGCAACAATATAATCAGTAATAGACCGCACCCAACAGGGTGGAGAACAGTAGAATTAGTGATAGACCACACCCAACAGAGCGGACAACAGTAGAATCAGTGAAAGACTGCACCCAACAGAGTGACCAACAATAGCATCAGTAATAGATCACACCCAACAGGGTGGACAATAATAGAATCAGTGATACATAGCACCCAACATGGTGGACAATAATAGAATCAGTGATAGACGGCACCCAACAGGGTGGACATCAATAGGATCAGTGATAGACTGCACCGAACATGGGGCACAACAAATGAATCAGTGATACACCGCACCCAACAGGGTGGTAACTGTAGAATCAGTGATAGACCGCAGCCAACATGGTAGACAACAATAGAATCAGTGAAAGATGGCCCACAACAGGGTAGACAACAGTAGAATCAGTGAAAGACGGCACCCAACAGGGTGGACAACAATAGAATTAGTGATAGAACGCACCCAACAGGGTGGACAACAGTAGAATTAGTGATAGAACGCACCCAACAGGGTGGACATCAGTAGAATCAGTGATAGTCGGCACCCAATAGAGTGGACAACAATAGAATCAGTGATAGACGGCACCCAACTGGGTGGACAACAGTAGAATCAGTGAAAGACTGCACCCAACAGAGTGGACAACAATAGAGTCATTGATAGACGGCACCCAACAGGATGGACAACAATAGAATCAGTAATAGACCGCACCCAACAGGGTGGAGAACAGTAGTATTAGTGATAGACCACACCCAACAGAGTGGACAACAGTAGAATTAGTTATAGACGGCACCCAACAGGGTGGACAACAGTAGAATCAGTGAAAGACGGCACCCAAAAGCGTGGACAACAATAGAATCAGTAATAGACCGCACCCAACAGGGTGGACAACAGTAGAATCCCTGATAGACGGCACCCAACCGGGTGGACAACAATTGAATCAGTAATGGACCGCACCCAACAGGGTGGACAACAGCAGAATCAGTGATAGACCGCACCCAACAGTGTGGACAACAGTAGAATCAGTGATACGCGGCACCTAACAGTGTGGACAACTGTAGAATCTGTGATAGATGGCATCTAACAGGGTGGACAACAATAGAATCAGTGAAAGAGAGCACCCAATAAGGTGGACAACAATAGACTCAGTGATAGACCGCACCCAACAGAGTGGACAACAATTGAATCAGTGAAAGACCGCACCCAATAGAGTGCAAAACAATAGAATAAGTGATAGACGGCACCCAACAGGGTGGACAACAATAGGATCAGTGATACACCGCACCCAACAGGGTGGAGAACAGAAGAATTAGTGATAGAGGCAGCCAACATGGTGTACAACAATAGAATCACTGATAGACGGCACCTACCAGGGTGGACAACAGTCTAATCAGTGAAAGACGGCAACCAACAGGGTGGTAACTGTAGAATCAGTGATAGACCGCAGCCAACATGGTAGACAACAATAGAATCAGTGAAAGATGGACCACAACAAGGTAGACAACAATAGAATTAGTGATAGAACGCACCCAACAGGGTGGGCAACAGTAGAATTAGTGATAGAACGCACCCAACAGGATGGACATCAGTAGAATCAGTGATAGGCGGCACCTAACAGGCTGGACAACAGTAGAATCTGTGATAGACGGCACCTAACAGGGTGGACAACAATAGAATCAGTGAAAGAGAGCACCCAATATGCTGGACAACAATAGACTCGGTGATAGACCGAACACAACAGAGTGGACAACAATAGAATCAGTGAAAGACCGCACCCAATAGAGTGGAAAACAATAGAATCAGTGATAGACTGCACCCAACAGGGTGGACAACAGTAGAATCAGTGAAAGACTGTACCCAACAGAGAGGACAACAATAGAGTCATTGATAGACGGCACACAACAGGATGGACAACAATAGAATCAGTAATAGACCGCACCCAACAGGGTGAAGAACAGTAGAATTAGTGATAGACCACACCCAACAGAGCGGACAACAGTAGAATTAGTGATAGACGGCACCAAACAGGGTGCACAACAATAGCATCAGTGATAGACCGCACCCAACAGGGTGGACAACAGTAGAATCAGTGATAGGCGGCACCTAACAGGGTGGACGATAGTAGAATCAGTGATAGATGGCACCTAACAGGGTGGACAACAATAGAATCAGTGATAGACTGCACCCAACAGGGTAGACAACAGTAGAATCAGTGAAAGACGGCACCCAACAGGGTGGACAACATCAGAATCAGTGATAGACGCACCCAACAGGGTGGACAACAGTAGAATCAGAGAAAGACTGCCCCCAACAGAGTGGACAACAATAGAGTCATTGATAGACGGCACCCAACAGGATGGGCAACAATATAATCAGTAATAGACCGCACCCAACAAGGTGGAGAACAGTAGAATTAGTGATAGACCACACCCAACAGAGCGGACAACAGTAGAATTAGTGATAGACGGCACCCAACAGGGTGGACAACAGTAGAATCAGTGAAAGACGGCAACCAACAGGGTGGACAACAATAGAATCAGTAATAGACCGCACCCAACAGGGTGGACAACAGTAGAATCAGTGATAGACAGCACCCAACCGAGTGGATATCAATTGAATGAGTAATGGACCGCACCCAACAGGGTGGACAACAGTAGAATCTGTGCTGGGCGGCACCTAACAGGGTGGATAACAGTAGAATCTGTGATAGACGGCACCCAACAGGATGGACAACAATAGAATCAGTAATAGACCGCACCCTACAGGGTGACGAACAGTAGAATTAGTGATAGACCACACCCAACAGAGCGGACAACAGTAGAATCAGTGAAAGACTGCACCCAACAGAGTGACCAACAATAGCATCAGTAATAGACCGCACCCAACAGGGTGGACAACAGTAGAATCAGTGATAGTCCGCACCCAACAGGGTGGACAACAGTAGAATCAGTTATAGGCGGCACCTAACAGGGTTGAAAACAGTAGAATCTGTGATAGACGGCACCTAACAGGGTGGCCAACAATAGAATCAGTGAAAGTGAGCACCCAGTAGGGTGGACAACAATAGACTGAGTGATAGACCGCACCCAACAGAGTGGACAACAATAGAATCTATGAAAGACCGCACCCAATAGAGTGGAAAACAATAGAATCAGTGATAGACGGCACACAACAGGATGGACAACAATAGAATCAGTAATAGACCGCTCCCAACAGGGTGAAGAACAGAAGAATTAGTGATAGACCACACCCAACAGAGTGGACAACAGTAGAATCAGTGAAAGACTGCACCCAACAGAGTGACCAACAATACCATCAGTAATAGACCGCACCCAACAGGGTGGACAACAGGAGAATCAGTGATAGGCGGCACCTAACAGGGTGGAAAACAGTAGAATCTGTGATAGACGGCACCTAACAGGGTGGCCAACAATAGAATCAGTGAAAGTGAGCACCCAGTAGGGTGGACAACAATAGACTCAGTGATAGACCGCACCCAACAGAGTGGACAACAATAGAATCTGTGAAAGACCGCACCCAATAGAGTGGAAAACAATATAATCAGTGATAGACGGCACCCAACAGAGCGGACAACAGTAGAATTAGTGATAGACGGCACCCAACAGGGTGGACAACAATAGCATCAGTAATAGACCGCACCCAATAGGGTGGACAACAGTAGAATCAGTGATAGACCGCACCCAACAGGGGGACAACAGTAGAATCAGTGATAGATGGCACCTAACAGGGTGGACAACAATAGAATCAATGAAAGACGGCACCCAATAGAGTGGACAACAATAGAATCTGTGATAGACGGCACCCAATAGAGTGGACAACAATAGAATCTGTGATAGACGGAACACAACAGGGTGGACAACAGTAGAATAAGTGAAAGACTGCACCCAACAGAGTGAACAACAATAGAGTCAGTGATAGACGGCACCCAACAGGGTGGACAATAGTAGAATTAGTGATAGACGGCACCCGACAGGGTGGACAGCAGTAGAATCAGTGATAGACGGCTACCAACAGGGTGGACAACAGTAGAATGAGTGATAGACTGCACCCAACAGGGTGGACAACAGTAGAATCAGCGATGGACCCCACCCAACAGAGTGGACAGCAGTAGAGTCTGTGATAGAGGCACCCAACAGGGTGACCAACAATAAGTTCAGTGATAGATCGCACCCAACAGGGTGGACAATAATAGAATCAGTGATACATAGCACCCAACATGGTGGACAATAATAGAATCAGTGATAGACGGCACCCAACAGGGTGGACATCAATAGGATCAGTGATAGACTGCACCGAACATGGGGCACAACAAATGAATCAGTGATACACCGCACCCAACAGGGTGGAGAACAGTAGAATTAGTGATAGAGCGCAGCCAACATGGTGTACAACAATAGAATCACTGATGGACGGCACCTACCAGGGTGGACAACAGTCTAATCAGTGAAAGACGGCAACCAACAGGGTGGTAACTGTAGAATCAGTGATAGACCGCAGCCAACATGGTAGACAACAATAGAATCAGTGAAAGATGGCCCACAACAGGGTAGACAACAGTAGAATCAGTGAAAGACGGCACCCAACAGGGTGGACAACAATAGAATTAGTGATAGAACGCACCCAACAGGGTGGACAACAGTAGAATTAGTGATAGAACGCACCCAACAGGGTGGACATCAGTAGAATCAGTGATAGTCGGCACCCAATAGAGTGGACAACAATAGAATCAGTGATAGACGGCACCCAACTGGGTGGACAACAGTAGAATCAGTGAAAGACTGCACCCAACAGAGTGGACAACAATAGAGTCATTGATAGACGGCACCCAACAGGATGGACAACAATAGAATCAGTAATAGACCGCACCCAACAGGGTGGAGAACAGTAGTATTAGTGATAGACCACACCCAACAGAGAGGACAACAGTAGAATTAGTTATAGACGGCACCCAACAGGGTGGACAACAGTAGAATCAGTGAAAGACGGCACCCAAAAGCGTGGACAACAATAGAATCAGTAATAGACCTCACCCAACAGGGTGGACAACAGTAGAATCCCTGATAGACGGCACCCAACCGGGTGGACAACAATTGAATCAGTAATGGACCGCACCCAACAGGGTGGACAACAGCAGAATCAGTGATAGACCGCACCCAACAGTGTGGACAACAGTAGAATCAGTGATACGCGGCACCTAACAGTGTGGACAACTGTAGAATCTGTGATAGATGGCATCTAACAGGGTGGACAACAATAGAATCAGTGAAAGAGAGCACCCAATAAGGTGGACAACAATAGACTCAGTGATAGACCGCACCCAACAGAGTGGACAACAATTGAATCAGTGAAAGACCGCACCCAATAGAGTGCAAAACAATAGAATAAGTGATAGACGGCACCCAACAGGGTGGACAACAATAGGATCAGTGATACACCGCACCCAACAGGGTGGAGAACAGAAGAATTAGTGATAGAGGCAGCCAACATGGTGTACAACAATAGAATCACTGATAGACGGCACCTACCAGGGTGGACAACAGTCTAATCAGTGAAAGACGGCAACCAACTGGGTGGTAACTGTAGAATCAGTGATAGACCGCAGCCAACATGGTAGACAACAATAGAATCAGTGAAAGATGGACCACAACAAGGTAGACAACAATAGAATTAGTGATAGAACGCACCCAACAGGGTGGGCAACAGTAGAATTAGTGATAGAACGCACCCAACAGGATGGACATCAGTAGAATCAGTGATAGGCGGCACCTAACAGGCTGGACAACAGTAGAATCTGTGATAGACGGCACCTAACAGGGTGGACAACAATAGAATCAGTGAAAGAGAGCACCCAATATGCTGGACAACAATAGACTCGGTGATAGACCGAACACAACAGAGTGGACAACAATAGAATCAGTGAAAGACCGCACCCAATAGAGTGGAAAACAATAGAATCAGTGATAGACTGCACCCAACAGGGTGGACAACAGTAGAATCAGTGAAAGACTGTACCCAACAGAGAGGACAACAATAGAGTCATTGATAGACGGCACACAACAGGATGGACAACAATAGAATCAGTAATAGACCGCACCCAACAGGGTGAAGAACAGTAGAATTAGTGATAGACCACACCCAACAGAGCGGACAACAGTAGAATTAGTGATAGACGGCACCAAACAGGGTGCACAACAATAGCATCAGTGATAGACCGCACCCAACAGGGTGGACAACAGTAGAATCAGTGATAGGCGGCACCTAACAGGGTGGACGATAGTAGAATCAGTGATAGATGGCACCTAACAGGGTGGACAACAATAGAATCAGTGATAGACTGCACCCAACAGGGTAGACAACAGTAGAATCAGTGAAAGACGGCACCCAACAGGGTGGACAACATCAGAATCAGTGATAGACGCACCCAACAGGGTGGACAACAGTAGAATCAGAGAAAGACTGCCCCCAACAGAGTGGACAACAATAGAGTCATTGATAGACGGCACCCAACAGGATGGGCAACAATATAATCAGTAATAGACCGCACCCAACAGGGTGGAGAACAGTAGAATTAGTGATAGACCACACCCAACAGAGCGGACAACAGTAGAATTAGTGATAGACGGCACCCAACAGGGTGGACAACAGTAGAATCAGTGAAAGACGGCAACCAACAGGGTGGACAACAATAGAATCAGTAATAGACCGCACCCAACAGGGTGGACAACAGTAGAATCAGTGATAGACAGCACCCAACCGAGTGGATATCAATTGAATGAGTAATGGACCGCACCCAACAGGGTGGACAACAGTAGAATCTGTGCTGGGCGGCACCTAACAGGGTGGATAACAGTAGAATCTGTGATAGACGGCACCTAACAGGGTGGACAACAATAGAATCAGTGAAAGAGAGCACCCAATAGGGTGGACAACAATAGACTCAGTGATAGACTGCACCTAACAGAGTGGACAACAATAGAATCAGTGAAAGACCGCACCCAATAGAGTGGAAAACAATAGAATCAGTGATAGACGGCACCCAACAGGATGGACAACAATAGAATCAGTAATAGACCGCACCCTACAGGGTGACGAACAGTAGAATTAGTGATAGACCACACCCAACAGAGCGGACAACAGTAGAATCAGTGAAAGACTGCACCCAACAGAGTGACCAACAATAGCATCAGTAATAGACCGCACCCAACAGGGTGGACAACAGTAGAATCAGTGATAGTCCGCACCCAACAGGGTGGACAACTGTAGAATCAGTTATAGGCGGCACCTAACAGGGTGGAAAACAGTAGAATCTGTGATAGACGGCACCTAACAGGGTGGCCAACAATAGAATCAGTGAAAGTGAGCACCCAGTAGGGTGGACAACAATAGACTGAGTGATAGACCGCACCCAACAGAGTGGACAACAATAGAATCTGTGAAAGACCGCACCCAATAGAGTGGAAAACAATAGAATCAGTGATAGACGGCACACAACAGGATGGACAACAATAGAATCAGTAATAGACCGCTCCCAACAGGGTGAAGAACAGTAGAATTAGTGATAGACCACACCCAACAGAGCGGACAACAGTAGAATCAGTGAAAGACTGCACCCAACAGAGTGACCAACAATACCATCAGTAATAGACCGCACCCAACAGGGTGGACAACAGTAGAATCAGTGATAGGCGGCACCTAACAGGGTGGAAAACAGTAGAATCTGTGATAGATGGCACCTAACAGGGTGGCCAACAATAGAATCAGTGAAAGTGAGCACCCAGTAGGGTGGACAACAATAGACTCAGTGATAGACCGCACCCAACAGAGTGGACAACAATAGAATCTGTGAAAGACCGCACCCAATAGAGTGGAAAACAATATAATCAGTGATAGACGGCACCCAACAGAGAGGACAACAATAGAGTCATTGATAGACGGCACCCAACAGGATGGACAACAATAGAATCAGTAATAGACCGCACCTAAATGGGTGAAGAACAGTAGAATTAGTGATAGAACACACCCAACAGAGCGGACAACAGTAGAATTAGTGATAGACGGCACCCAACAGGGTGGACAACAATAGCATCAGTAATAGACCGCACCCAATAGGGTGGACAACAGTAGAATCAGTGATAGACCGCACCCAACAGGGGGACAACAGTAGAATCAGTGATAGATGGCACCTAACAGGGTGGACAACAATAGAATCAATGAAAGACGGCACCCAATAGAGTGGACAACAATAGAATCTGTGATAGACGGCACCCAATAGAGTGGACAACAATAGAATCTGTGATAGACGGCACACAACAGGGTGGACAACAGTAGAATAAGTGAAAGACTGCACCCAACAGAGTGAACAACAATAGAGTCAGTGATAGACGGCACCCAACATGGTGGACAATAGTAGAATTAGTGATAGACGGCACCCGACAGGGTGGACAACAGTAGAATGAGTGATAGACCGCACCCAACAGGGTGGACAACAGTAGAATCAGCGATGGACCCCACCCAACAGAGTGGACAGCAGTAGAGTCTGTGATAGAGGCACCCAACAGGGTGACCAACAATAAGTTCAGTGGTAGATCGCACCCAACAGGGTGGACAATAATAGGATCAGTGATACATAGCACCCAACATGGTGGACAATAATAGAATCAGTGATAGACGGCACCCAACAGGGTGGACATCAATAGGAT
Source organism: Mobula birostris (assembly GCF_030028105.1). Lineage (NCBI taxonomy): Eukaryota > Metazoa > Chordata > Chondrichthyes > Myliobatiformes > Myliobatidae > Mobula > Mobula birostris. Next base: position 83,079,017 of record NC_092376.1, on the reverse strand, counting down.
CAGTGATAGACTGCACCGAACATGGGGCACAACAATAGAATCAGTGATACACTGCACCCAACAGGGTGGAGAACAGTAGAATTAGTGATAGAGCGCAGCCAACATGGTGTACAACAATAGAATCACTGATGGACGGCACCTACCAGGGTGGACAACAGTCTAATCAGTGAAAGACGGCAACCAACAGGGTGGTAACTGTAGAATCAGTGATAGACCGCAGCCAACATGGTAGACAACAATAGAATCAGTGAAAGATGGACCACAACAGGGTAGACAACAGTAGTATCAGTGAAAGACGGCACCCAACAGGGTGGACAAGAATAGAATTAGTGATAGAACGCACCCAACAGGGTGGACAACAGTAGAATTAGTGATAGAACGCACCCAACAGGGTGGACATCAGTAGAATCAGTGATAGTCGGCACCCAATAGAGTGGACAACAATAGAATCAGTGATAGACGGCACCCAACCGGGTGGACAACAGTAGAATCAGTGAAAGACTGCACCCAACAGAGTGGACAACAATAGAGTCATTGATAGACGGCACCCAACAGGATGGACAACAATAGAATCAGTAATAGACCGCACCCAACAGGGTGGAGAACAGTAGTATTAGTGATAGACCACACCCAACAGAGTGGACAACAGTAGAATTAGTTATAGACGGCACCCAACAGGGTGGACAACAGTAGAATCAGTGAAAGACGGCACCCAAAAGGGTGGACAACAATAGAATCAGTAATAGACCGCACCCAACAGGGTGGACAACAGTAGAATCCCTGATAGACGGCACCCAACCGGGTGGACAACAATTGAATCAGTAATGGACCGCACCCAACAGGGTGGACAACAGCAGAATCAGTGATAGACCGCACCCAACAGTGTGGACAACAGTAGAATCAGTGATACGCGGCACCTAACAGGGTGGACAACTGTAGAATCTGTGATAGACGGCATCTAACAGGGTGGACAACAATAGAATCAGTGAAAGAGAGCACCAAATAGGGTGGACAACAATAGACTCAGTGATAGACCGCACCCAACAGAGTGGACAAAAATTGAATCAGTGGAAGACCGCACCCAATAGAGTGGAAAACAATAGAATAAGTGATAGACGGCACCCAACAGGGTGGACATCAATAGGATCAGTGATAGACTGCACCGAACATGGGGCACAACAATAGAATCAGTGATACACCGCACCCAACAGGGTGGAGAACAGAAGAATTAGTGATAGAGCGCAGCCAACATGGTGTACAACAATAGAATCAATGATAGACGGCACCTACCAGGGTGGACAACAGTCTAATCAGTGAAAGACGGCAACCAACAGGGTGGTAACTGTAGAATCAGTGATAGACCGCAGCCAACATGGTAGACAACAATAGAATCAGTGAAAGATGGCCCACAACAGGGTAGACAACAGTAGAATCAGTGATAGAACGCACCCAACAGGGTGGACATCAGTAGAATCAGTGATAGTCGGCACCCAATAGAGTGGACAACAATAGAATCAGTGATAGACGGCACCCAACTGGGTGGACAACAGTAGAATCAGTGAAAGACTGCACCCAACAGAGTGGACAACAATAGAGTCATTGATAGACGGCACCCAACAGGATGGACAACAATAGAATCAGTAATAGACCGCTCCCAACAGGGTGGAGAACAGTAGTATTAGTGATAGACCACACCCAACAGAGTGGACAACAGTAGAATTAGTTATAGACGGCACCCAACAGGGTGGACAACAGTAGAATCAGTGAAAGACGGCACCCAAAAGGGTGGACAACAATAGAATCAGTAATAGACCGCACCCAACAGGGTGGACAACAGTAGAATCCCTGATAGACGGCACCCAACCGGGTGGACAACAATTGAATCAGTAATGGACCGCACCCAACAGGGTGGACAACAGCAGAATCAGTGATAGACCGCACCCAACAGTGTGGACAACAGTAGAATCAGTGATACGCGGCACCTAACAGGGTGGACAACTGTAGAATCTGTGATAGATGGCATCTAACAGGGTGGACAACAATAGAATCAGTGAAAGAGAGCACCCAATAGGGTGGACAACAATAGACTCAGTGATAGACCGCACCCAACAGAGTGGACAACAATTGAATCAGTGAAACACCGCACCCAATAGAGTGCAAAACAATAGAATAAGTGATAGACGGCACCCAACAGGGTGGACAACAATAGAATCAGTGATACACCGCACCCAACAGGGTGGAGAACAGTAGAATTAGTGATAGAGCGCAGCCAACATGGTGTACAACAATAGAATCACTGATAGACGGCACCTACCAGGGTGGACAACAGTCTAATCAGTGAAAGACGGCAACCAACAGGGTGGTAACTGTAGAATCAGTGATAGACCGCAGCCAACATGGTAGACAACAATAGAATCAGTGAAAGATGGACCACAACAAGGTAGACAACAATAGAATTAGTGATAGAACGCACCCAACAGGGTGGGCAACAGTAGAATTAGTGATAGAACGCACCCAACAGGGTGGACATCAGTAGAATCAGTGATAGGCGGCACCTAACAGGCTGGACAACAGTAGAATCTGTGATAGACGGCACCTAACAGGGTGGACAACAATAGAATCAGTGAAAGAGAGCACCCAATATGCTGGACAACAATAGACTCGGTGATAGACCGAACACAACAGAGTGGACAACAATAGAATCAGTGAAAGACCGCACCCAATAGAGTGGAAAACAATAGAATCAGTGATAGACTGCACCCAACAGGGTGGACAACAGTAGAATCAGTGAAAGACTGTACCCAACAGAGAGGACAACAATAGAGTCATTGATAGACGGCACACAACAGGATGGACAACAATAGAATCAGTAATAGACCGCACCCAACAGGGTGAAGAACAGTAGAATTAGTGATAGACCACACCCAACAGAGCGGACAACAGTAGAATTAGTGATAGACGGCACCAAACAGGGTGCACAACAATAGCATCAGTGATAGACCGCACCCAACAGGGTGGACAACAGTAGAATCAGTGATAGGCGGCACCTAACAGGGTGGACGATAGTAGAATCAGTGATAGATGGCACCTAACAGGGTGGACAACAATAGAATCAGTGATAGACTGCACCCAACAGGGTGGACAACAGTAGAATTAGTGATAGAACGCACCCAACAGGGTGGACATCAGTAGAATCAGTGATAGTCGGCACCCAATAGAGTGGACAACAATAGAATCAGTGACAGACGGCACCCAACCGGGTGGACAACAGTAGAATCAGTGAAAGACTGCACCCAACAGAGTGGACAACAATAGAGTCATTGATAGACGGCACCCAACAGGATGGACAACAATAGAATCAGTAATAGACCGCACCCAACAGGGTGGAGAACAGTAGTATTAGTGATAGACCACACCCAACAGAGTGGACAACAGTAGAATTAGTTATAGACGGCACCCAACAGGGTGGACAACAGTAGAATCAGTGAAAGACGGCACCCAAAAGGGTGGACAACAATAGAATCAGTAATAGACCGCACCCAACAGGGTGGACAACAGTAGAATCCTTGATAGACGGCACCCAACCGGGTGGACAACATTTGAATCAGTAATGGACCGCACTCAACAGGGTGGACAACAGCAGAATCAGTGATAGACCGCACCCAACAGTGTGGACAACAGTAGAATCAGTGATACGCGGCACCTAACAGGGTGGACAACTGTAGAATCTGTGATAGACGGCATCTAACAGGGTGGACAACAATAGAATCAGTGAAAGAGAGCACCAAATAGGGTGGACAACAATAGACTCAGTGATAGACCGCACCCAACAGAGTGGACAAAAATTGAATCAGTGAAAGACCGCACCCAATAGAGTGGAAAACAATAGAATAAGTGATAGACGGCACCCAACAGGGTGGACAACAATAGGATCAGTGATAGACTGCACCGAACATGGGGCACAACAAATGAATCAGTGATACACCGCACCCAACAGGGTGGAGAACAGAAGAATTAGTGATAGAGCGCAGCCAACATGGTGTACAACAATAGAATCACTGATAGACGGCACCTACCAGGGTGGACAACAGTCTAATCAGTGAAAGACGGCAACCAACAGGGTGGTAACTGTAGAATCAGTGATGGACCGCAGCCAACATGGTAGACAACAATAGAATCAGTGAAAGATGGACCACAACAGGGTAGACAACAATAGAATTAGTGATAGAACGCACACAGCAGGGTGGGCAACAGTAGAATTAGTGATAGAACGCACCCAACAGGGTGGACATCAGTAGAATCAGTGATAGTCGGCACCTTATAGAGTGGACAACAATAGAATCAGTGATAGACGGCACTCAACCGGGTGGACAACAGTAGAATCAGTGAAAGACTGCACCCAACAGAGTGAACAACAATAGAATCATTGATAGACGGCACCCAACAGGATGGACAACAATAGAATCAGTAATAGACCGCACCCAACAGGGTGGAGAACAGTAGTATTAGTGATAGGCCACACCCAACAGAGTGGACAACAGTAGAATTAGTTATAGACGGCACCCAACAGGGTGGACAACAGTAGAATCAGTGAAAGACGGCACCCAAAAGGGTGGACAACAATAGAATCAGTAATAGACGGCACCCAACAGGGTGGACAACAGTAGAATCCCTGATAGACGGCACCCAACCGGGTGGACAACAATTGAATCAGTAATGGACCGCACCCAACAGGGTGGACAACAGTAGAATCAGTGATAGACCGCACCCAACAGTGTGGACAACAGTAGAATCAGTGATACGCGGCACCTAACAGGGTGGACAACTGTAGAATCTGTGATAGACGGCATCTAACAGGGTGGACAACAATAGAATCAGTGATAGACTGCACCCAACAGGGTAGACAACAGTAGAATCTGTGAAAGACGGCACCCAACAGGGTGGACAACATCAGAATCAGTGATAGACGCACCCAACAGGGTGGACAACAGTAGAATCAGAGAAAGACTGCCCCCAACAGAGTGGACAACAATAGAGTCATTGATAGACGGCACCCAACAGGATGGGCAACAATATAATCAGTAATAGACCGCACCCAACAGGGTGGAGAACAGTAGAATTAGTGATAGACCACACCCAACAGAGCGGACAACAGTAGAATTAGTGATAGACGGCACCCAACAGGGTGGACAACAGTAGAATCAGTGAAAGACGGCAACCAACAGGGTGGACAACAATAGAATCAGTAATAGACCGCACCCAACAGGGTGGACAACAGTAGAATCAGTGATAGACAGCACCCAACCGGGTGGATATCAATTGAATGAGTAATGGACCGCACCCAACAGGGTGGACAACAGTAGAATCTGTGCTAGGCGGCACCTAACAGGGTGGATAACAGTAGAATCTGTGATAGACGGCACCTAACAGGGTGGACAACAATAGAATCAGTGAAAGAGAGCACCCAATAGGGTGGACAACAATAGACTCAGCGATAGACTGCACCTAACAGAGTGGACAACAATAGAATCAGTGAAAGACCGCACCCAATAGAGTGGAAAACAATAGAATCAGTGATAGACGGCACCCAACAGGATGGACAACAATAGAATCAGTAATAGACCGCACCCTACAGGGTGACGAACAGTAGAATTAGTGATAGACCACACCCAACAGAGCGGACAACAGTAGAATCAGTGAAAGACTGCACCCAACAGAGTGACCAACAATAGCATCAGTAATAGACCGCACCCAACAGGGTGGACAACAGTAGAATCAGTGATAGTCCGCACCCAACAGGGTGGACAACTGTAGAATCAGTTATAGGCGGCACCTAACAGGGTGGAAAACAGTAGAATCTGTGATAGACGGCACCTAACAGGGTGGCCAACAATAGAATCAGTGAAAGTGAGCACCCAGTAGGGTGGACAACAATAGACTGAGTGATAGACCGCACCCAACAGAGTGGACAACAATAGAATCTGTGAAAGACCGCACCCAATAGAGTGGAAAACAATAGAATCAGTGATAGACGGCACACAACAGGATGGACAACAATAGAATCAGTAATAGACCGCTCCCAACAGGGTGAAGAACAGTAGAATTAGTGATAGACCACACCCAACAGAGCGGACAACAGTAGAATCAGTGAAAGACTGCACCCAACAGAGTGACCAACAATACCATCAGTAATAGACCGCACCCAACAGGGTGGACAACAGTAGAATCAGTGATAGGCGGCACCTAACAGGGTGGAAAACAGTAGAATCTGTGATAGACGGCACCTAACAGGGTGGCCAACAATAGAATCAGTGAAAGTGAGCACCCAGTAGGGTGGACAACAATAGACTCAGTGATAGACCGCACCCAACAGAGTGGACAACAATAGAATCTGTGAAAGACCGCACCCAATAGAGTGGAAAACAATATAATCAGTGATAGACGGCACCCAACAGAGAGGACAACAATAGAGTCATTGATAGACGGCACCCAACAGGATGGACAACAATAGAATCAGTAATAGACCGCACCCAAATGGGTGAAGAACAGTAGAATTAGTGATAGACCGCACCCAACAGGGTGGACAACAATAGCATCAGTAATAGACCGCACCCAATAGGGTGGACAACAGTAGAATCAGTGATAGACCGCACCCAACAGGGGGACAACAGTAGAATCAGTGATAGATGGCACCTAACAGGGTGGACAACAATAGAATCAATGAAAGACGGCACCCAATAGAGTGGACAACAATAGAATCTGTGATAGACGGCACCCAATAGAGTGGACAACAATAGAATCTGTGATAGACGGCACACAACAGGGTGGACAACAGTAGAATAAGTGAAAGACTGCACCCAACAGAGTGAACAACAATAGAGTCAGTGATAGACGGCACCCAACAGGGTGGACAATAGTAGAATTAGTGATAGACGGCACCCGACAGGGTGGACAGCAGTAGAATCAGTGATAGACGGCTACCAACAGGGTGGACAGCAGTAGAATCAGTGATAGACGGCACCCAACAGGGTGGACAACAGTAGAATCAGCGATGGACCCCACCCAACAGAGTGGACAGCAGTAGAGTCTGTGATAGAGGCACCCAACAGGGTGACCAACAATAAGTTCAGTGATAGATCGCACCCAACAGGGTGGACAATAATAGAATCAGTGATACATAGCACCCAACATGGTGGACAATAATAGAATCAGTGATAGACGGCACCCAACAGGGTGGACATCAATAGGATCAGTGATAGACTGCACCGAACATGGGGCACAACAATAGAATCAGTGATACACCGCACCCAACAGGGTGGAGAACAGTAGAATTAGTGATAGAGCGCAGCCAACATGGTGTACAACAATAGAATCACTGATGGACGGCACCTACCAGGGTGGACAACAGTCTAATCAGTGAAAGACGGCACCCAACAGGGTGGACAAGAATAGAATTAGTGATAGAACGCACCCAACAGGGTGGACAACAGTAGAATTAGTGATAGAACGCACCCAACAGGGTGGACATCAGTAGAATCAGTGATAGTCGGCACCCAATAGAGTGGACAACAATAGAATCAGTGATAGACGGCACCCAACCGGGTGGACAACAGTAGAATCAGTGAAAGACTGCACCCAACAGAGTGGACAACAATAGAGTCATTGATAGACGGCACCCAACAGGATGGACAACAATAGAATCAGTAATAGACCGCACCCAACAGGGTGGAGAACAGTAGTATTAGTGATAGACCACACCCAACAGAGTGGACAACAGTAGAATTAGTTATAGACGGCACCCAACAGGGTGGACAACAGTAGAATCAGTGAAAGACGGCACCCAAAAGGGTGGACAACAATAGAATCAGTAATAGACCGCACCCAACAGGGTGGACAACAGTAGAATCAGTGATAGACAGCACCCAACCGGGTGGATATCAATTGAATGAGTAATGGACCGCACCCAACAGGGTGGACAACAGTAGAATCTGTGCTAGGCGGCACCTAACAGGGTGGATAACAGTAGAATCTGTGATAGACGGCACCTAACAGGGTGGACAACAATAGAATCAGTGAAAGAGAGCACCCAATAGGGTGGACAACAATAGACTCAGCGATAGACTGCACCTAACAGAGTGGACAACAATAGAATCAGTGAAAGACCGCACCCAATAGAGTGGAAAACAATAGAATCAGTGATAGACGGCACCCAACAGGATGGACAACAATAGAATCAGTAATAGACCGCACCCTACAGGGTGACGAACAGTAGAATTAGTGATAGACCACACCCAACAGAGCGGACAACAGTAGAATCAGTGAAAGACTGCACCCAACAGAGTGACCAACAATAGCATCAGTAATAGACCGCACCCAACAGGGTGGACAACAGTAGAATCAGTGATAGTCCGCACCCAACAGGGTGGACAACTGTAGAATCAGTTATAGGCGGCACCTAACAGGGTGGAAAACAGTAGAATCTGTGATAGACGGCACCTAACAGGGTGGCCAACAATAGAATCAGTGAAAGTGAGCACCCAGTAGGGTGGACAACAATAGACTGAGTGATAGACCGCACCCAACAGAGTGGACAACAATAGAATCTGTGAAAGACCGCACCCAATAGAGTGGAAAACAATAGAATCAGTGATAGACGGCACACAACAGGATGGACAACAATAGAATCAGTAATAGACCGCTCCCAACAGGGTGAAGAACAGTAGAATTAGTGATAGACCACACCCAACAGAGCGGACAACAGTAGAATCAGTGAAAGACTGCACCCAACAGAGTGACCAACAATACCATCAGTAATAGACCGCACCCAACAGGGTGGACAACAGTAGAATCAGTGATAGGCGGCACCTAACAGGGTGGAAAACAGTAGAATCTGTGATAGACGGCACCTAACAGGGTGGCCAACAATAGAATCAGTGAAAGTGAGCACCCAGTAGGGTGGACAACAATAGACTCAGTGATAGACCGCACCCAACAGAGTGGACAACAATAGAATCTGTGAAAGACCGCACCCAATAGAGTGGAAAACAATATAATCAGTGATAGACGGCACCCAACAGAGAGGACAACAATAGAGTCATTGATAGACGGCACCCAACAGGATGGACAACAATAGAATCAGTAATAGACCGCACCCAAATGGGTGAAGAACAGTAGAATTAGTGATAGACCGCACCCAACAGGGTGGACAACAATAGCATCAGTAATAGACCGCACCCAATAGGGTGGACAACAGTAGAATCAGTGATAGACCGCACCCAACAGGGGGACAACAGTAGAATCAGTGATAGATGGCACCTAACAGGGTGGACAACAATAGAATCAATGAAAGACGGCACCCAATAGAGTGGACAACAATAGAATCTGTGATAGACGGCACCCAATAGAGTGGACAACAATAGAATCTGTGATAGACGGCACACAACAGGGTGGACAACAGTAGAATAAGTGAAAGACTGCACCCAACAGAGTGAACAACAATAGAGTCAGTGATAGACGGCACCCAACAGGGTGGACAATAGTAGAATTAGTGATAGACGGCACCCGACAGGGTGGACAGCAGTAGAATCAGTGATAGACGGCTACCAACAGGGTGGACAGCAGTAGAATCAGTGATAGACGGCACCCAACAGGGTGGACATCAATAGGATCAGTGATAGACTGCACCGAACATGGGGCACAACAATAGAATCAGTGATACACTGCACCCAACAGGGTGGAGAACAGTAGAATTAGTGATAGAGCGCAGCCAACATGGTGTACAACAATAGAATCAATGATAGACGGCACCTACCAGGGTGGACAACAGTCTAATCAGTGAAAGACGGCACCCAACAGGGTGGACAAGAATAGAATTAGTGATAGAACGCACCCAACAGGGTGGACAACAGTAGAATTAGTGATAGAACGCACCCAACAGGGTGGACATCAGTAGAATCAGTGATAGTCGGCACCCAATAGAGTGGACAACAATAGAATCAGTGATAGACGGCACCCAACCGGGTGGACAACGGTAGAATCAGTGAAAGACTGCACCCAACAGAGTGGACAACAATAGAGTCATTGATAGACGGCACCCAACAGGATGGACAACAATAGAATCAGTAATAGACCGCACCCAACAGGGTGGAGAACAGTAGTATTAGTGATAGACCACACCCAACAGAGTGGACAACAGTAGAATTAGTTATAGACGGCACCCAACAGGGTGGACAACAGTAGAATCAGTGAAAGACGGCACCCAAAAGGGTGGACAACAATAGAATCAGTAATAGACCGCACCCAACAGGGTGGACAACAGTAGAATCAGTGATAGACAGCACCCAACCGGGTGGATATCAATTGAATGAGTAATGGACCGCACCCAACAGGGTGGACAACAGTAGAATCTGTGCTAGGCGGCACCTAACAGGGTGGATAACAGTAGAATCTGTGATAGACGGCACCTAACAGGGTGGACAACAATAGAATCAGTGAAAGAGAGCACCCAATAGGGTGGACAACAATAGACTCAGCGATAGACTGCACCTAACAGAGTGGACAACAATAGAATCAGTGAAAGACCGCACCCAATAGAGTGGAAAACAATAGAATCAGTGATAGACGGCACCCAACAGGATGGACAACAATAGAATCAGTAATAGACCGCACCCTACAGGGTGACGAACAGTAGAATTAGTGATAGACCACACCCAACAGAGCGGACAACAGTAGAATCAGTGAAAGACTGCACCCAACAGAGTGACCAACAATAGCATCAGTAATAGACCGCACCCAACAGGGTGGACAACAGTAGAATCAGTGATAGTCCGCACCCAACAGGGTGGACAACTGTAGAATCAGTTATAGGCGGCACCTAACAGGGTGGAAAACAGTAGAATCTGTGATAGACGGCACCTAACAGGGTGGCCAACAATAGAATCAGTGAAAGTGAGCACCCAGTAGGGTGGACAACAATAGACTGAGTGATAGACCGCACCCAACAGAGTGGACAACAATAGAATCTGTGAAAGACCGCACCCAATAGAGTGGAAAACAATAGAATCAGTGATAGACGGCACACAACAGGATGGACAACAATAGAATCAGTAATAGACCGCTCCCAACAGGGTGAAGAACAGTAGAATTAGTGATAGACCACACCCAACAGAGCGGACAACAGTAGAATCAGTGAAAGACTGCACCCAACAGAGTGACCAACAATACCATCAGTAATAGACCGCACCCAACAGGGTGGACAACAGTAGAATCAGTGATAGGCGGCACCTAACAGGGTGGAAAACAGTAGAATCTGTGATAGACGGCACCTAACAGGGTGGCCAACAATAGAATCAGTGAAAGTGAGCACCCAGTAGGGTGGACAACAATAGACTCAGTGATAGACCGCACCCAACAGAGTGGACAACAATAGAATCTGTGAAAGACCGCACCCAATAGAGTGGAAAACAATATAATCAGTGATAGACGGCACCCAACAGAGAGGACAACAATAGAGTCATTGATAGACGGCACCCAACAGGATGGACAACAATAGAATCAGTAATAGACCGCACCCAAATGGGTGAAGAACAGTAGAATTAGTGATAGACCGCACCCAACAGGGTGGACAACAATAGCATCAGTAATAGACCGCACCCAATAGGGTGGACAACAGTAGAATCAGTGATAGACCGCACCCAACAGGGGGACAACAGTAGAATCAGTGATAGATGGCACCTAACAGGGTGGACAACAATAGAATCAATGAAAGACGGCACCCAATAGAGTGGACAACAATAGAATCTGTGATAGACGGCACCCAATAGAGTGGACAACAATAGAATCTGTGATAGACGGCACACAACAGGGTGGACAACAGTAGAATAAGTGAAAGACTGCACCCAACAGAGTGAACAACAATAGAGTCAGTGATAGACGGCACCCAACAGGGTGGACAATAGTAGAATTAGTGATAGACGGCACCCGACAGGGTGGACAGCAGTAGAATCAGTGATAGACGGCTACCAACAGGGTGGACAGCAGTAGAATCAGTGATAGACGGCACCCAACAGGGTGGACAACAGTAGAATCAGCGATGGACCCCACCCAACAGAGTGGACAGCAGTAGAGTCTGTGATAGAGGCACCCAACAGGGTGACCAACAATAAGTTCAGTGATAGATCGCACCCAACAGGGTGGACAATAATAGAATCAGTGATACATAGCACCCAACATGGTGGACAATAATAGAATCAGTGATAGACGGCACCCAACATGGTGGACATCAATAGGATCAGTGATAGACTGCACCGAACATGGGGCACAACAATAGAATCAGTGATACACCGCACCCAACAGGGTGGAGAACAGTAGAATTAGTGATAGAGCGCAGCCAACATGGTGTACAACAATAGAATCACTGATGGACGGCACCTACCAGGGTGGACAACAGTCTAATCAGTGAAAGACGGCACCCAACAGGGTGGACAAGAATAGAATTAGTGATAGAACGCACCCAACAGGGTGGACAACAGTAGAATTAGTGATAGAACGCACCCAACAGGGTGGACATCAGTAGAATCAGTGATAGTCGGCACCCAATAGAGTGGACAACAATAGAATCAGTGATAGACGGCACCCAACCGGGTGGACAACAGTAGAATCAGTGAAAGACTGCACCCAACAGAGTGGACAACAATAGAGTCATTGATAGACGGCACCCAACAGGATGGACAACAATAGAATCAGTAATAGACCGCACCCAACAGGGTGGAGAACAGTAGTATTAGTGATAGACCACACCCAACAGAGTGGACAACAGTAGAATTAGTTATAGACGGCACCCAACAGGGTGGACAACAGTAGAATCAGTGAAAGACGGCACCCAAAAGGGTGGACAACAATAGAATCTGTGATAGACGGCACCCAATAGAGTGGACAACAATAGAATCTGTGATAGGCGGCACACAACAGGGTGGACAACAGTAGAATAAGTGAAAGACTGCACCCAACAGAGTGAACAACAATAGAGTCAGTGATAGACGGCACCCAACAGGGTGGACAATAGTAGAATTAGTGATAGACGGCACCCGACAGGGTGGACAGCAGTAGAATCAGCGATAGACGGCTACCAACAGGGTGGACAACAGTAGAATGAGTGATAGACCGCACCCAACAGGGTGGACAACAGTAGAATCAGCGATGGACCCCACCCAACAGAGTGGACAGCAGTAGAGTCTGTGATAGAGGCACCCAACAGGGTGACCAACAATAAGTTCAGTGATAGATCGCACCCAACAGGGTGGACAATAATAGAATCAGTGATACATAGCACCCAACATGGTGGACAATAATAGAATCAGTGATAGACGGCACCCAACAGGGTGGACATCAATAGGATCAGTGATAGACTGCACCGAACATGGGGCACAACAATAGAATCAGTGATACACCGCACCCAACAGGGTGGAGAACAGTAGAATTAGTGATAGAGCGCAGCCAACATGGTGTACAACAATAGAATCACTGATGGACGGCACCTACCAGGGTGGACAACAGTCTAATCAGTGAAAAACGGCAACCAACAGGGTGGTAACTGTAGAATCAGTGATAGACCGCAGCCAACATGGTTGACAACAATAGAATCAGTGAAAGATGGACCACAACAGGGTAGACAACAGTAGAATCAGTGAAAGACGGCACCCAACAGGGTGGACAAGAATAGAATTAGTGATAGAACGCACCCAACAGGGTGGACAACAGTAGAATTAGTGATAGAACGCACCCAACAGGGTGGACATCAGTAGAATCAGTGATAGTCGGCACCCAATAGAGTGGACAACAATAGAATCAGTGATAGACGGCACCCAACCGGGTGGACAACAGTAGAATCAGTGAAAGACTGCACCCAACAGAGTGGACAACAATAGAGTCATTGATAGACGGCACACAACAGGATGGACAACAATAGAATCAGTAATAGACCGCACCCAACAGGGTGGAGAACAGTAGTATTAGTGATAGACCACACCCAACAGAGTGGACAACAGTAGAATTAGTTATAGACGGCACCCAACAGGGTGGACAACAGTAGAATCAGTGAAAGACGGCACCCAAAAGGGTGGACAACAATAGAATCAGTAATAGACCGCACCCAACAGGGTGGACAACAGTAGAATCCCTGATAGACGGCACCCAACCGGGTGGACAACAATTGAATCAGTAATGGACCGCACCCAACAGGGTGGACAACAGCAGAATCAGTGATAGACCGCACCCAACATTGTGGACAACAGTACAATCAGTGATACGCGGCACCTAACAGGGTGGACAACAGTAGAATCTGTGATAGACGGCATCTAACAGGGTGGACAACAATAGAATCAGTGAAAGAGAGCACCCAATAGGGTGGACAACAATAGACTCAGTGATAGACCGCACCCAACAGAGTGGACAACAATTGAATCAGTGAAAGACCGCACCCAATAGAGTGGAAAGCAATAGAATAAGTGATAGACGGCACCCAACAGGGTGGACAACAATAGGATCAGTGATAGACTGTACCCAACAGAGTGGACAACAATTGAATCAGTGAAAGACCGCACCCAATAGAGTGGAAAGCAATAGAATAAGTGATAGACGGCACCCAACAGGGTGGACATCAATAGGATCAGTGTTAGACTGCACCGAACATGGGGCACAACAATAGAATCAGTGATACACTGCACCCAACAGGGTGGAGAACAGTAGAATTAGTGATAGAGGCAGCCAACATGGTGTACAACAATAGAATCACTGATAGACGGCACCTACCAGGGTGGACAACAGTCTAATCAGTGAAAGACGGCAACCAACAGGGTGGTAACTGTAGAATCAGTGATAGACCGCAGCCAACATGGTGGACAACAATAGAATCACTGATAGACGGCACCTACCAGGGTGAACAACAGTATAATCAGTGATAGACTGCACCCAATAGGGTGTGGGTACAGTAGAATCAGTAATAGACCGTATCCAACAGGGTGGACAACTGTAGAATCAGTGATAGACGGCACTCAACAGGGTGGACAGCAATAGAATCAGTAATAGACCGCACCGAACAGGGTGGAGAATAGTAGAATTAGTGATAGACCGCACCCAACAGGGTGGACAACAGTAGAATTAGTGATAGAACGCACCCAACAGGGTGGACATCAGTAGAATCAGTGATAGACGGCACCCAATAGAGTGGACAACAATAGAATCCGTGATAGACGGCACCCAACAGGGTGGACAACAGTAGAATCAGTGAAAGACTGCACCCAACAGAATGGACAACAATAGAGTCATTGATAGATGGCACCCAACAGGATGGACAACAATAGAATCAGTAATAGACCGCACCCAACAGGGTGGACAACAGTAGAATCAGTGATAGACGGCACCCAACCGGGTGGACAACAATTGAATCAGTAATGGACCGCACCCAACAGTGTGGACAACAGTAGAATCAGTGATACACCGCACCCAACAGGGTGGACAACAGTAGAATCAGTGATAGGCGGCACCTAACAGGGTGGACAACAGTAGAATCTGTGATAGACGGCACCTAACAGGGTGGACAACAATAGAATCAGTGAAAGAGAGCACCCAATAGGATGGACAACAATAGACTCAGTGATAGACCACACCCAAAAGAGTGGACAACAATAGAATCAGTTAAAGACTGCACCCAATAGAGTGGAAAACAATAGAATCAGTGATAGACGGCACCCAACAGGGTGGACAACAGTAGAATCAGTGAAAGACTGTACCCAACAGAGAGGTCAACAATAGAGTCATTGATAGACGGCACACAACAGGATGGACAACAATTGAATCATTAATAGACCGCACCCAACAGGGTGAAGAACAGTAGAATTAGTGATAGACCACACCCAACAGAGTGGACAACAGTAGAATTTGTGATAGACGGCACCCAACAGGGTGGACAACAGTAAAATCAGTGATAGACCGCACCCAACAGAGTGGACAACAGTAGAATCTGTGATAGGCGGCACCTAAAAGGGTGGACAACAGTAGAATCAGTGATAGATGGCACTTAACAGGGTGGACAACAATAGAATCAGTGAAAGAGAGCAACCAATAGGGTGGACAACAATAGAATCAGTGGAAGACGGCACCCAACAGGGTGGACAACAGCAGAATCAGTGATAGAACGCACCCAGCAGAGTGACCAACAATAGGATCGGTGAAAGACCGCGCCCAAAAGTGTGTACAATAATAGAATCAGTGATAGAACACACCTAACAGGGTGGACAACAGTAGAATCAGTGATAGACTGCACCGAACAGGGTGCACAACAATAGAATCAGTCATAGACCGCAACCAACAGGGTGGAGAACGGTAGAATTAGTGATAGAGCGCAGCCAACATGGTGGACAACAATAGAATCAGTGATAGACGGCACCTAACAGGGTGGACAACAGTAGAATCAGTAATAGACCACACCCAGCAGGGTGGCAACAGTAGAATCAGTGATAGACCGCAGCCAACATGGTAGACAAGAATAGAATCAGTGAAAGATGGCACACAACAGGATAGACAACAGTAGAATCAGTGAAAGACGGCACCCAACAGGGTGGACAATAATAGACTCAGTGATAGACCACACCCAACAGGATGGACAGCAGTAGAATCAGTGATACACCGCACCCAACAGGGTGGATAATAACAGAATCAGTAATAGACCGTATCCAACAGGTTGGACAACAGTAGAATCAGTGAAAGACTGCACCCAACAGAGTGGACAACAATAAAGTCAGTGATAGATGGCACCCAACAGGGTGGACAACACTAGAATCAGTGATAGACGGCATCCAACAGGGTGGACAGCAGTAGAACCAGTGATAGACTGCGCCCAATAGGGTGGGGAACAGTAGAATCAGTAATAGACCGCATCCAACAGGGTGAATAACAGTAGAATCAGTGATAGACGGCACCCAACAGGGTGGACAGAAATAGAATCAGTAATAGACCGCACCGAACAGGGTGGAGAACAGTAGAATTAGTGATAGACCGCACACAACAGGGTGGACAACATTAGAATTAGTGATAGAACGCACCCAACAGGGTGGACATCAGTAGAATCAGTGATAGACGGCACCCAACCGGGTGGACAACAGTAGAATCAGTGAAAGACTGCACCCAACAGAGTGGACAACAATAGAGTCATTGATAGACGGCACCCAACAGGATGGACAACAATAGAATCAGTAATAGACCGCACCCAGCAGGGTGGAGAACAGTAGAATTAGTGATAGACCACACCCAACAGAGCGGACAACAGTAGAATTAGTGATAGACGGCACCCAACAGGGTGGACAACAGTAGAATCAGTGATAGACGGCACCCAACCGGGTGGACAACAGTAGAATCAGTGAAAGACTGCACCCAACAGAGTGGACAACAATAGAGTCATTGATAGACGGCACCCAACAGGATGGACAACAATAGAATCAGTAATAGACCGCACCCAGCAGGGTGGAGAACAGTAGAATTAGTGATAGACCACACCCAACAGAGCGGACAACAGTAGAATTAGTGATAGACGGCACCCAACAGGGTGGACAACAGTAGAACCTGTGAAAGACGGCACCCAAAAGGGTGGACAACAATAGAATCAATAATAGACCGCACACAACAGGGTGGACAACAGTAGAATCAGTGATAGACCGCACCTAACAGGGTGGACAACAGTAGAATCTGTGATAGACGGCACCTAACCGGGTGGACAACAATAGAATCAGTGATAGATCGCACCCAACATAGTGGACAGCAATAGAATCAGTGAAAGACCGCACCCAATAGAGTGGAAAACAATAGAATCAGTGATAGACGGCACCCAACAGGGTGGACAACAATAGGATCAGTGATAGACGGCACCCAACAGGGTGGACAACAATAGGATCAGTGTTAGACTGCACCGAACATGGGGCACAACAATAGAATCAGTGATACACCGCACCCAACAGGGTGGAGAACAGTAGAATTAGTGATAGAGCGCAGCCAACATGGTGTACAACAATAGAATCACTGATAGACGGCACCTACCAGGGTGGACAACAGTCTAATCAGTGAAAGACGGCAACCAACAGGGTGGTAACTGTAGAATCAGTGATAGACCGCAGCCAACATGGTAGACAACAATAGAATCAGTGAAAGATGGCCCACAACAGGGTAGACAATAACAGACTCAGTGATAGACAGCACCCAACAGAGTGGACAACAGTAGAAACAGTGAAAGACTGTACCCAAAAGGGTGGACAACAATAGAATCAGTAATAGACCGCACCCAAAAGGGTGGAAAACAGTAGAATTAGTGATAGACCACAGCGAACAGGGTGGACAATAATAGAATCAGTGATAGACGGCACACAACAGGGTGGACAACAATAGAATCAGTGATAGACTGCACCGAACAGGGTGCACAACAATAGAATCAGTCATAGACCGCAACCAACAGGGTGGAGAACAGTAGAATTAGTGATAGAGCGCACCCAACATGGTGGACAACAATAGAATCAGTAATAGACCACACCCAACATGGTGGCAACAGTAGAATCAGTGATAGACCGCAGCCAACATGGTAGACAAGAATAGAATCAGTGTAAGATGGCACACAACAGGATAGACAACAGTAGAATCAGTGAAAGACGGCACCCAACAGGGTGGACAATAATAGACTCAGTGATAGACCACACGCAACAGGATGGATAGCAGTAGAATCAATGATACACCGCACCCAACAGGGTGGATAATAACAGAATCAGTAATAGACCGTATCCAACAGGTTGGACAACAGTAGAATCAGTGAAAGACTGCACCCAACAGAGTGGACAACAATAAAGTCAGTGATAGACGGAACCCAACAGGGTGGACAACAATAGAATCAGTGATAGACAGCATCCAACAGGGTGGACAACAGTAGAACCAGTGAAAGACAGTACCCAATAGGGTAGACAACAATAGAATCAGTAATAGACCGCACCCAGCAGTGTGGATAACAGTAGAATCAGTGATAGACTGCACCCAACACGGTGGAGAACCGTAGAATCTGTAATAGACCGCATCCAACAGGGTGGACAACAGTAGAATCAGTGATAGACGGCACCCAACAGGGTGGACAACAATAGAATCAGTAATAGACCGCACCGAACAGGGTGGACAACAATCGAATCGGTGAAAGACGCCAACCAAGAGGGTGGCAACAGTAGAATCAGTGATAGACGGCACCCAACATGGTGGACAACAGTAGAATCAGTGAAAGACAGAACCTTATAGGGAGGACAACAGTAGAATTAGTGATAGACGGCAGCCAACAGAGTGGACAACAGTAGAATCAGTGATAGACCGCACCCAACAGGGTGGACAACAGTATAATCAGTGATAGGCGGCACCTAACAGGGTGGACAGCAGTAGAATAAGGGATAGACGGCACCTAACAGGGCAGACAACAATAGAATCCGTGAAAGAGAGAACCCAATAGGGTGGACAACAATAGACTCAGTGATAGACCGCTCCCAACAGGGTGGATAACAATAGAATCAGTGAAAGACGGCACCCAACAGAGCGGACAACAATAGAATGAGTGATAGACGGCACCCATCAGGGTGGAGAACAATAGAATCAGTGAAACACGGCACCCAATAGAGTGGACAATAGAATCAGTGATAGACGGCAACCAACAAGGTGGACAACAGTAGAATCAGTGAAAGACTGCACCTAACAGAGTGGACAACAATAGAGTCAGTGATAGACGGCACCCAACAGGATGGACAACAATAGAATCAGTAATAGACCGCACCCAACAGGGTGGAGAACAGTCGAATTAGTGATAGACGGCACCCAACCGGGTTGCAACAATAAAATCAGTGATAGACCGCACCCAATATGGTGGACAACAGTAGAATCAGTGACAGACGGCAGCCAACAGAGTGGACCACAGTAGAATCAGTGATAGACCGCAGCCAACAGGGTGGACAACAGTAGAATCAGTGATATACCGCACCCAACAGGGTGGACAACAGTAGAATCAGTGATACATAGCACCCAACATGGTGGACAATAATAGAATCAGTGATAGACGGCACCCAACATGGTGGACATCAATAGGATCAGTGATAGACTGCACCGAACATGGGGCACAACAATAGAATCAGTGATACACCGCACCCAACAGGGTGGAGAACAGTAGAATTAGTGATAGAGCGCAGCCAACATGGTGTACAACAATAGAATCACTGATGGACGGCACCTACCAGGGTGAACAACAGTATAATCAGTGATAGACGGCACCCAGCAGGGTGGAGAACAACAGAATTAGTGATAGAGCGCAGCCAACATGGTGGACAATAATAGAATCAGTGATAGACGGCACCTAACAGGGTGGACAACAGTATAAGCAGTGAAAGACGGCAACCAACAGGGTGGACAATAATGGAATCTGTGATAGACGGCACCCAACAGGGTGGACAACAGTAGAATCAGTGAAAGGCAGTACCCAAAAGGGTGGACAACAATAGAATCAGTAATAGACTGCACCCAACAGGATGGACAACAGTAGAATCAGCGATAGACTGCACCCAACAGGGTGGAGAACAGTAGAATTAGCGATAGAATGCAGCCAACATGGTGGACAACAATTGAATCAGTGAAAGACGGCACCCAACAGGGTGGACAGCAATAGACTCAGTGATAGACCGCACCCAACAGGGTGGACAACAGTAGGATAAGTGAAAGACGGCACCCAACAGAGTGACCAATAATAAGATCAGTGATAGACTGCACCCAACACGGTGGACAATAATAGCATCAGTGATAGACGGCACCCAACAGGGTGCACAACAGTAGAATCAGTGAAAGGCAGTACCCAAAAGGGTGGACAACAATAGAATCAGTAATAGACTGCACCCAACAGGATGGACAACAGTAGAATCAGCGATAGACTGCACCCAACAGGGTGGAGAACAGTAGAATTAGCGATAGACTGCAGCCAACATGGTGGACAACAATTGAATCTGTGATAGACGGCACCCAACAGGGTGGACAACAATAGAATCAGTGAAAGACAGCACCCAACAGGGTCGGCAACAGTAGAATCAGTGAAAGACGGCACCCAACAGGGTGGACAACAATAGACTCAGTGATAGACCGCACCCAACAGGGTGGACAACAGTAGGATAAGTGAAAGACGGCACCCAACAGAGTGACCAATAATAAGATCAGTGATAGACCGCACCCAACACGGTGGACAATAATAGAATCAGTGATAGATGGCACCCAACAGGGTGCACAACAGTAGAATCAGTGATAGACGGCACCCAACAGCGTGGACAGCAATAGAATCAGTAATAGACCGCACCCAACGGGGTGGACAACAGTAGAATTAGTGATAGACGGCACCCAACAGTGTGGACTACAGTAGAATCAGTGATAGACGGCACCTAACAGGGTGGATAACAGTAGAATCAGTGATAGACGGCACACAACAGGGTGGACAACAATAGAATCAGTGATAGACGGCACCTAACAGGGTGGATAACAGTAGAATCAGTGATAGACGGCACCCAACAGGGTGGACAACAATAAAACCAGTAAAAGAGAGAACCCAGTAGGGTGGACAACAGTAGAATCAGTGATAGACCGCACCCAATAGGGTGACCAACAATAGGATCAGTGATAGACGGCACTCAACAGGGTGGACAACAATAGGATCAGTGATAGACGGTACTCAACAGGGTGGAGAATAATAGAATCCGTGAAAGACGGCTCCCAATAGAGTGGACAACAATAGAATCAGTAATAGACCGCAACCAACAGGGTGAAGAACAGTAGAATCAGTGATAGACGACACCCAACAGGGTGGACAACAATAGAATCAATAATAGACCGCACGCAACAGGGTGCAGAACAGTAGAATTAGTGATAGACCGCACCGAACAGGGTGGACAACAGTAGAATTAGTGATAGACGGCACCCAACAGGGTGAACAACAGTAGAATCAGTGAAAGACGGCAGCCAACAGAGTGGACAACAGTAGAATCAGTGAAAGACTGCACCCAACAGGGTGGACAACAGTAGAATCAGTGATAGAACGCACCCAACAGGGAAAACAACAGTAGTATCAGTGAAAGACGGCACCCAACAGGGTGGACAGCAAAAGAATCAGTGATAGTTGCACCCAACAGGGTGGACAATAATAGAATCAGTGATAGATAGCACCCAACAGGGTGGACAGCAATAGAATCTGTGATAGACGGCACCCAACAGGGTGGATAACAGTAGAATCAGTGAAAGACGTCAGCCAATAGAGTGGATAATAATAGAATCAGTGATAGACGGCACCCAACAGTGTGGACAACAGTAGAATCAGTGATAGACGGCACCCAACAGGGTGGATAACAGTAGAATCAGTGAAAGACGGCACCCAACAGGGTGGACAACAACCAATGTGTGAAAGAGAAAAGAACAACAAGCTGTGCAAATGCAGAAGGAAAGATTTAATAATTATAATAATAATGATAATAAATAAATAAGTAATAAATATCAGGAACATGAAATGAAGAGCCCTTCAAAGTGAGTCCAGTTTCGTGGGAACAGTTTAGTGATGGGGTGAGTGAAGTTACGCCTTTTGGTTCAAGTGCTTGATGGGTGAGAGGTAATAACTGTTCCTGAACCTGGTGGTTCAGGTCCTGAGGCTTATGTACCTTCTTCCTAATGGCAGCAGTGAGAAGAGATCATGGCTAAAGTGGTCCTTGATGATGGATGCTGCTTCCCTGCAACATATAGATGTGGTCAATGCTCGGGAAGTGGCTTTATCCTTGATGGACTGGGCCGTATCCACCACTTCTTGCAGGCTTTTCTATACAAGGACATTTGTGTTTCCATACCAAGCCATGACAATCAGTCAATATACTCTCCACCACAGATCTATAGAAGTTTGTTAAAGTTTTGATGACATGCCGAATTTACGTAAACTTCTTTGAAACTAGAGGCGCTGTTGTGCTTTCTATGTAATTATACTTATGTGCTGGGCTCAGGATAGACCTTCTGAAAAAATAACAACAAGGAACTTAACATTGTTGATCCTCTCCATCTGTAATCTCCCGATGAGGGCTGGCTCACGGACCTCCGATTTCCTTCTCCTGAAGTCAATAATCATCTCCTTGGTCTTACCAAAATTGTGCGAGAGGTTGTTGTTATGGCACCACTTGCTTAGATTTTCAGTTTCCCTCCTATATGTTGATTGTCACCACCTTTGATTTAGCCAATGACAGTAGTGCCATCGGCAAAATTAAATATGGTGTTGGTGCTGTGCTTAGCCTCACAGTCATAAGTATAAAGTGAATAGAGAAGGGGCCAACTACACAGCCTTGTGGCACTCCTCTGCTGATGGAGTTTGTAGAGGAGAGTGGAGGAGATGCTGTTGCCAATCCAATCTGACTGAGGTCTGCTAGTGAGGAAATCAAGGATCTAAGGAGGCATTCAGGCCAAGGACTTGAAGCATTTTGATGAGTTTTGAGGGGATGATAGCATTGAATGCCAAGCTTTAGTTAATGAAGAGCATCCTGATGCCACTTAATTAAGAGTCCATGATTATTTGGAAAGATTTATTTTGTGCATTTTCAGTTTTAACCTAATTGATTAGAATCTTAATAATTATGCAGACTTGTCTCTGAGTCTGATTGTATTCTTTTCCTTATAAAGTTCACTCCCACTCTGTAGAATTATTGTTTCTGTTCCTTGAGAGAACTTAATGCTTGGAGTCATTTTTTTTTTTGCAGCTTTTCTATTAGAGTGTGTATATCCCAACAATGATACACATTCTATTCTCTGAGGTAAATTGTGGCTCATTATCTGAAAAATAAATATCTAGTATACTATGTCTTGAAAATTAACTTTTGAATATTCTTATTATACCCTTTGAATCAATGTGGTCAGAGTCAATAAATTCTAAGCAATTTGAATTGTAATCAACAGAGATCAGATAGTTATTACCATCAAAAACAAACAAACAAATTGATTCCAACCCTTCACCACAGGCAATCAGACTCTGACTACATAAAGTAATATGTTCTCCTGCTCTCTAGTTACTGGTGTCTAATAAAGACACATTTCTCAATTCCCGTGGAATGGAAGAATTTGCTGTATCATATCTCTTGTCTTTAAAATGATAGTTCACTTTCCCTATTTTTCCTAAATGCTATGTATAATACAGAATTGTCAGCTAAAGCTGATATTTCCTCCTTTGCTTTGTGCAGGTCATTCATTCAGGTTTAAGAATAAAATACTGCATATTGTGCTGTTTAAATCTTCACTCCCAGCATCCTGTGACCTGCAGTGGGTACCACTCTGATACAGCTCTGCAGTGAATCAATAGGAATTCACCTCACAAATCCATGACTTGACCATGAAGAACGACAAGGGCAGACAGTGCACAATGGCTCTATTAATTCGAAGTTTGCCTGTTTATCACACAGTATCCTGACAATGTGCTCCAGTGTCTGTATTGGTCATTGAACCCACAATCATTCAGCTTTTACACACACTCCTATGTAGAAAAATCCAATGAAATTGGGAACAAACTCAGTAGCCAGTACTTTGTAACATTTCAGCAATGGAGTTTCTCTAAAATTCTGATCTTATATGGACCAAGTTACAGAACTCTGTTAAAGTAATACACTTATTTAGACCACAGAGATTCTTGTTGCTTCTGAATTTATGTTCTTCTGATGACATCTTTCCATGAAGGCCTGGAATGTTTTCTCATGACATTTGCCGTTGGCAAATGCTTCACATTCTCTACAATTTCATTTGTTTTCTGCTACCTAATCTCTGCTAGCAATTGTGATTCTGCTTGCACTGAAATTCCTTTGGTGCACTAAATCTACAAGAAGATACTATCAACTATGGACCAAATAGAACAAGAAGCTGGGTAAATTTGTTTGCCAAGACCTACGTTGCCTCCGACATTCCAAAGATGTACAGGTCAGTAGGTTAATTGTTTGCTTCACCTAGTTAAAATGGAAATATGTTATCAGTAACAAGTATTAAATGGTGAGATTTTGAGATGTATTTTCCAGGGTACTGTATTGACATCAACAACATTTGATTCTTCTTGTATCACTTTCCAGATCTATTAACTTCAGGGTGGTCAAACTTTCCAGTGTTTAAATTTTAATTTGAACATTCTTTTCTGGTGAGAAAAATTGTGTTTTGTGCAATACACATCCTCAAAGCTGCCCAATCACTGAAAAAACACTTTTTATCTACTTGATCAATGGCACATTTATACCTTGGTGGAGTTTTCTCAGGGAATTTTTTTTGTAACAATCCCTAAATGACTCCATTTGTTGTTTTTAAATGAAGCCATGGGCTTGAGAGAAAAGCACACACGCACAGACACACACACAGAAAGTGCTGGAAAATAGCCAGTCAAACAGCATCTGTGGAGAGCAAAACAGATTTAATGTTTTGGTTCAATCATCCTTAGTGTGCATTTCTAGCATTTTCTACTTGATTTCAAATTTCCGTCATCTGTAAAATTTTACTTGTTGGTTGTATGCTTGTCAAGAAACCTTCTTGTTCTATCTTCTTTGCAAGATTCTGGAACTTCTTGTATGTTGGTGAGGCCTGCCGTGTTTTTTTCTTCAAGCTGCTATGTGCTCAGATTTTATAATTACTCTGCAGTGACTGAAGTGCCACAATCCAGCTGCAGAGTAACCAGTCTGCACTGAATATTCATAGTAGAAGAAACAGTGGCTCTCATTCAGATCTTTTCAAGGATGTGCAATGTTCCCACTGCACACTATTTAGGAAAGGACTGCCTCCTCTAATATTCTTTACCATTTTCAGTACAAAGCAGGAAATACATTTTAACAGTATTGTGCAGAGCTTCAGGCCATCAGAATGTCACAACTGTTGAAGCCTTCATTGAAAGTGTTGTTGATCTGGGTAAACATGAAGTGCTAACCACTATTTTTTGTTTGGCTATGTCCTGTAAATCAGCAATGATAAATGAACAAATAACTTGTTTTTGATCCTATTGCCTGAGGGATATATCTCTCGGCCAGGACTGACAGAGAATTATTCAGCTTTTTTTTTAAACAAGCCTTGAGACACTTCTTGAATCCACTTGAGATAATAGTAGATGCCTTGTTTCATGATTCCTCAGAAATTCCACACCTCCCATGGCATAATATTCCCTCGGTACCAGACTGGTGGCTCAGCCTCAAGTGGGTCTTGAACGAGAGGCTTTGAAGCATGTCAAGATGTGACAAAAATAACTTGTCCCACTTATGGTCCTTGCAATATTTTAATGTGTCAAATTCTAACATCCTTTTTCAAATGTCACTGCCAGAAGAATAGATTAACAAGATATATGATCAATATTCCAGAATGGGTGGGCATCCTACAACTTGACTGAGAATCTGACTCTTAATGTGAACAATATGGAATTGTCATTAATGAATGTGAAGGGGATAGACTAAGAGAAAAAGAAAACAAACAATACGAGAATTCCACAATTATAGAAAAGTGATTACTTAATGATATAGTTGCAACGTTGGATAGAGTAGGAAATGGAGTTAGTGGGAAAAAAAAATAAGGAATACATTACGTGGTTACTCTGAACACTATTAAAGGATGTGCTGATGAATGTTCTGTGCTCATGAACAGCTAAATAGTATAATTTGCATTAAATGTGCATCATGACAAACAACACACTGTAGGAAGTATATTTTATAAACAAGATTACTCTGATATAATATTTTCTAATTACATAACTGAAGAAAAAAATGGCACATTTCACCAATAGATCACATACTTCAAATAGCACACACTCCAAGCAAAAGATTAACTTCTAGTAATTTCAGAATTACAGAAGTAATGATCCATGGAAAAAAACAGAATGGATATATAATTGTATTAATCTTATGTTCCATAATTTTTGCCATATACTAAACAAATATGATTCTGATCATTGGCCTGATTTTGGCATGGTTCTAGCCATTTTCTGCTGGGACATTGGTTGATAATTCTTGAGGTAGCCAAGAAAACTACAACCAGTGATTACCCTCTCTGAAGCAGAACTTGTACTGTCAAATAGGGCCAAAATGCCGTGAGGGTATTTTTAGACTATTTAGGATTTTGCTGGAACTTTAGTTCTGTTTGACCTACGCCAATGTTCTGACCATTGCTACTTTCCAAGAATTGGGGTCATTTGAATAATTTGGCAAAGCTCTGGAGTTTTTTCCACAATTCTTAGGTGCTCCATCTTGGATGGAGTGGATGAAGCTGGAGGCAAGGTTAGGATCAATTACCTGCTGCGATTGGTAAAGGAAAAAGCTGAGAAAATAGCTGCAATGTTGTTATTATAAATGACACCATCTGAAAGCCTAAAATTTCCATTCCTTCCTTTTATGATCAATTCAGCTTGTACATTGTTGGTATATCCCAAGTAGTTAGAGGTAACCATTGGATTGAAAGACTATGAAGTGGGATAAATGCAGAAAGCAGACAATCTGGAGTACTTGGGTCAGGAAAGATTTGTTTAGCAGGTAAAAATTCTCTCTGGTACTCCTTGGTTTGAGACTATTTTAATTGAAGTGCCTCATTTAAAGTTTTCTGTTAGGTTTTGAGAATGATTTTAAGAACAATTGGATTTGTATAGGAAATTGGGCATTATTGGCAACCAAATTAAATTGCTCATGGCATAATGCCTCAAAGTTCCAACCATCTTGGTTCTGTCCCAACCTGTGGAGTTTGCAATCTTTCCTTGACCATGTGGGTTTCCATCAGGTTCTCCAATTTCCTGCCACATCCCAAATATGTGTTGGTTGGTCGGTTAATTCGCCTTTGTAAATTGCCGTTCATACACACAGGAGAATCCGAGGGTGTTGGTGGATATCTGAGAGAAAAGTTGGAAACAAAGGAAATAAGTTGGGGAATAGGAATGATGGGATTGCTCTGAATGGGCATTAACAAATTTCGCGACACATGGTGGTAAAAATATACCTGATTCTCACTTTGAGAACATTTCCAAATTGCTGCCAGTGGGGTTGAAGAGGCATTTGGAACAATTAAGTAATTCTCCCAATAAAGAAGAAAAAAGGAAATATCCATTTGCCCTAGGTAATGACAACCAAGCCTCCCACAAATTTGATTTAAAATAGAATCAGTTTTTCAGTGATGTCATTAATCTCTGTGTTTTCTGTCTGGACTTTAGCATCATTTGACTGCTGTGGATGTCATCCAAGTTGTTGCCTGGTGATGAATTAAGATACTGGGAGGTGGGATTTCATTATGGAACGTGATGCCATTTCCACTCCACCATCTTAATCTCCCACCATTCCAGGTGGGCAGGAATAAAATGGACCCCTTAAGAATGTGATAAAAAGGACATGAATGAATGATAACATAATAGAAAGTGCCTATAATTTGTAAGATGGCTTTCATTTCTGCTTCTATAAGAAGTTTTTTTTTCTTTCTTTTCTACCATTATATTTACCATTTCTACCATTATATTTACCATACTGTTTTGTGATATTATTATGTTTTCATCTGGGGTTTGGAAGAATCACACAGAGGTGAGCTCCTTGATCCTGTTACTTGAATCAACATGCCACTATATTTGTTAGGCTCATGGGAGAGTGGAGAAAAAAAAATCTTTGTTTCCACAGCTGTGATCTCCATCTTATGGCACCTTGGAGAAAATAGATCCCTGTTGTCATAGGTCAGGCCATTTCTATGAGAAGGCACAGTCACAGTGTGGTCAATGACAACTAATCAATACAGATATACCTTTGGAGGATAAATATTGCAAGGCTAGATCATCCTACAGGTTTCAGCTACAGCAACCATATAAAATAATTGGAAACCATAACTCATTTGTGCATGGGAGAGCCCAACAAAGGAAGAAGTGTGAATAGTGGGATTACAGAAAGAAAGAACTTGCACTTTTTAGAATCATTCATGGCAGCCCAAAGTACTTTACTGTCAAAGAAGTACATTAGAAGTGTATCCATTGTTTGTCATGTAGAAAACACATTCAAGCTCTGTCAAATAAAAGGAACATACTAACTACCTGACAATGCATATAGTGCTCCCTCAGTGAAGCACCCAACCTGCATTACTTCAGGTTTCTGAAGTGAGAGATAAATCCACAACTTCTTGACTCAGAGGGAAGAGAATCTACCCTTCTCTATCCTCTGAGACATGGCTGACACAAGCTTATGAAGTAATTTTCTGACTTTCTGCTCTCAACTGGGAAGCCCGACCATATCTAAAAAATATTCGTATAATTCCACAGGACAGTTTTACAACCAGTAGGTGAAATGCCTATGCAATATTTCCCCACATTTCCCACTAGGTTCATGGCTCCATGAAGGGATATTTATTTTGTCAGCTGTAGGGGTGGAATTTCAGTCTGAGTGAGATTATATCCCTTACCTGGTAAAATAAAACTAAGTCAAAAATACTTTGATGTGCATGGATTATTAATAAAAGTGGGATCTTTTGGACACGTTCCCATTCTATTTTCTGTCATGATATTTTGTTAACAAACTAAAGGTCATGCAGCAACACACACAAAATGCTGGGAGATTTTGCAGTTCCTCCAGCATTTTGTGTGTGTTGCTCAAGATTCCAGCATCTGCAGAATCTCTTAAAGGTCATGGTGTCTCCTAAGGCATAAGGATCCTTTGTAGTTATGTTGAAAATTGATTACCAATGTTCAAACACAAGCAATTAAGAGGTAAAGATGCTGACTCTTATAGTAGAAAATAAAGTAACACAAAATATAAATAGAAAACTTTACCTTCCATTTTTTAATCACAGAGCAAGCTGAGGATGATTTTATGCCATCTACTGCTTAGAATGTTTAAATTACCTTAAAGTTCTGGCAAAAATTATGTCATCAAATAAATATATTTCTTTTCAGTTTGGGATCTGGGCATTACTGACAAAGCCAATATTTCTTGCCCAAATTTAATAATCCAGAGAAGATAGTAGTTTGTTGCCTTATTGAACTGCTGTAGTCCTACTAGACGGTGGAGCAGAAGCAAAACCAATCAGAAAATTTTGCCAAATATTGATTATTATTGTCAGGATAATCTACAGAATAATAGTTTGTATTCACATCAATACAGGAGTGAGGATTTAACTGAAAAGGTATGTAAAATATTAATAATGATGAAATGACGATGATGATGATGATGATGAAATTACAAAATGGTGTTTTATATTCACACCAATAGAGGACTGAGGATTTAACAGACAAGGTATGTAAAATATTAAAGCAAATTGAAAATTCAAACTTCTAGATAAAGCATCAAAAAGGAAAAAAGATCATCTTAAAATCAAAACAATTAAAAAACTTTTTTTTCACACAAAAGGTTGTGAATATTTGGAATTCCCTTTCCCAAAAAGTGTTGAAATTCTAAAGGCTGAAGTTGCTAGGCGTCTATAAGTTATGAATGCTGAGAGATATGGAGTTAAATGGGTGCACAGCTTAATGAAGGTGTACACATTAGCCATCAGAAAATTAATCAGAGGAGAAAGGCTGAATTTCAAGTGAAGGTGGGATTCTCAGAACACAGAAGATTAAGGTACTGTTAATAGTGATCCTCAAAATAATGAAGGATTTGATCAAGTAAATAGGGAGAATTATTTCTATTGGCAGGAGGTCAGTAAACAAAAAAGATTGTGAAAACCCTCGCCAACAGCCACTGGACTGAGTGGTGGGAAAAAACACCTTTCTAAAGCTCCATATGTCTAGGGTCAGTATGACCTGGGTCCCATCAAAACCAGGAAGCTGGGATGTCTTGACCACCTGAACCCTGATCCTTGTGAATACCGTGCAAATACTGCTCCCATGCAATTAGCTGTCAGCAAGAAATAACATATCATACACTGCATACAATTATAAAGAAAGTCTATTTACAAATTTCAGCTTTATTGAACAGTTAGTAGGAAAAATAAAAGAAAAAAATCTAAAAAGGGCCCATTACAGTTAACCCAGTCCAAATGTACACTCAATTTCAAGCTCATCTTGAAGTTGTTCTTAATTTATACGCTGGACCCACAGTCTGCATGAAAGCACACACCACTTTCCAAATGTATTTCAAAATCCACCTCAAGTAAACAGGCTCCCCCATGGGACTATTGGTCCTTTCCTCTTGAAGCCATCATTGGCACAAAATGCCTTGTGCAACAGGGACGGCATCCTCAGCCATCTTTCCCCCGTCCTTTCCTAGCTCCTGACAAAAAGACCTCCACACACACCAGTGTCTGTCACAAAAACTAGAACCTTCTCACAATTCCACCATCCTGATTGGCTGACACAATATTCCTAAGTTGAACAGCATAGCCCCTTATGTTTAACTCAAACCTAAACATGCTAAAAGCAGAACAGATTGCTCTTACAGAATTGCTAAAATGAAGTATCTACAGCATAACAGTAAAACTCTTAACCAGGGTGTTACAGTAGATTGAAAGTATATGACAAAGTTTGAAGTGAGGAGTAGGTTCATAGTGCAACAAATTATAATGGCTAAAAAAAGAGCCATTTCAGAGAAAACGGAACTGAATGACTGGGTTGGGCAGTTTGCATCTAAATTATTGACAGCTTGTGTTGTCATGGCTATCCCTCGAGGTCGAGGACGATGGTCTTCATTCTGAAGAAGTGGCCCACAGTGCGAAGATGCCTGTGTGTGTATTTGTTTAATGTGTACTTGATGTTGCACTCCAAGAAGCACACAATACTTCACAATCAACCAATTGATTCCAATGGCATGGAAACCATGACGATTGGAGCTGATGGATTTGTTGCAGCCTTCATCCGCCTTCACAGCTGTTGAGTTCAAAGTAACTTCATCTGCCTGTTCCACCGTTGAGGTCTTGGTTGGATTGTTCTTTGTCAGGGACCTCACCCTCGACCTTACTGCCATGGGTGACCCTACCAGGAGCATAGCTCTTGCTCTCGGGATCACAGGACCACACAAGCTTCTCCATCATGACAAGGTGACAATCCATAGAGAAGTACAGCTTGTATAGCAAAGAATAGATGCATGTATAACAAAGAGCATTGGAGCAGTACGGTAGCGTAATGGTTAGCACAGAGCGACCCGGGTTTAATTCCTTCTCCCTGTGACTGCGTGGGTTTCCTCCCACAGTCCAAAGACGGACCAGTCAGTAGGCTAATTGGCCATTGTAAATTGTCCTGTGATTAAGTAAGCATTAAATTGCTGGATTTCTGGATGGCACAGATCGAAGGACCAGAAGGGCCTATTCCGTGCTGCATCTCAATAAATAAATAATAAATAACTAAATAAATGCTGTGCAGCACTGTACAGGCCCTTTGGCCTATCAGGTTGTGCAATCTTTCAACCTACTCCAAGATCAATCAAATTTCTTCTTCTCAGATAGCCCTCCATTTTTCCTTCATCCATATATCTATCTAAGGTTCACCAAATGGATATTCTCTGGAGTTCATTTACTTCAAACTCAGTAGCTTTTTTACACAGAAAATGCTTTTCCAATTGATACTTTTTTCCCTATTTATTGAAATCAAGGTAAAGCTCTCAGGCCTGACAAATGTAATCCTTGTCATTGTATGTAATCAGTCTGTGCAGCCAATATTCCCAAGACAAACTTGGTACACCTACGAACAGGTTTAAGGTTCTCTTCCCTACTGTACCAATAAAATGCATTGGAACACAAGGATGTAGCTCATCGATATATTCCACTGATCAACAAAATCATCTTTGAACCGTTTGTCTATCTTCCTCCATATGCCTTAAATTCTTGGTTAAGTGGGATCTATCAATATCAGAAAAAATACAATGATTTATCAATGGACTAAATATCAATTATCATATCTGGAAGTGAGTGCTAAGTTCCTCCTAATCTGTTTTTGTAGAAGTGCTTCCTTTTTTCACTCCTCTAAGCCCTTTTATAGATCATTCTCTGTAATCCTACAGGGGATTTGACTTTAGAAGAAGAAATTCCGAGGTCTATGTGCCAGTTCTCATCAGAGAATCAGAGTTGGAGAGGGTCAGCAACTTTAAATTCCATGGTGTTGTTATTTCAGATGACCTCGTGTGGGCCCAACATGTAAGTGCACTATGAAGAAAGCACGGCAGCACCTCTACTTCCTCAAGAATTTGTGGAGATTTGGCATGACATCTAAAACTTTGACCAACTTCTATAGATGTGTAGCGGAGAGTATATTGACTGACTGCATCACAGCCTGGATGGAAACACCAATGCCCTTGAATGGAAAATCTTACATAAAGCGGTGGATATGGCCCAGACCATCACAGGTAAAGCCGCCCCACCACTGAGCATACCTACATGAAACACTGTTGTAAGGAAGCACCATCCATCATCAGAGACCCTCATCACCTGGAACATGCTCTTCTCCCATTACTGCCATCAGGAAGAAGATCTCGGAGCCTTAGGACTCACACCACCTGGTTCAGGAACGGTTATTACCCCTCAACCATCAGGCTCTTGCATTGATTCTGTTATTATTCTATAGATTTACTGAGTATGCCCACACGAAACTGAATCTCAGGATTATACATGATGACATAAATGTACTTTGATAATAAATTTATTTTGAACTTCGAACTATCAAAATACAATTTAGCAAATGTTGTGGGATCTCATTCACCTGGAATTGGATGGGCAATGCTGTTTTCCAATTTAGACAAGCTCCTTACTGGAAGAAGTATGTGTGTTACATCAATGAAATGAGATGAAAAACACAGTTTCAAAGCCGGAGGGAGGGAACATCGACTCAGAGAGGCCTACGTCGGGCATTTTCATGTAAAACTGGAGGGCAGAGTGATAACTTACAGTTCTACTGAATTCCACAACTAATTTCATAGTTACTAGTCTCGTTTTCCTTCCTACGACAGCTGTGAATATTTCTATTTCTGATGCCCTTTCAGGCCCCTTTGAAGTAATTACTGACTTAAGGGAAATGAGCCTTGACCATTAGTGAGCACAGCATCTAGGCAGAAGTGTTCAGTGGTTCAGTATTTACTCTAATCTAAATGAAGATGATTTTGAAGTAAGTGTTAATGTGAATTATAGGCTTCTACTTACAGCTTTTGAGAAAAGGGTGAAAGATGCATCTGTTATTTACATCATGATCACTTTTGAATGTAAATCAAATTTGGCTTTATTGATTGATTTATTTAGAGATGCAGTGCGGAACAGGCCCTACTGGCTTGAGCCACAGCGCCCAACAACCCACCTATTTAGCCCTAGCTTAATCACAGCACATTTAAAATGACCAATTAATATATAAACTAATGTCTTTGGAATGTGAGAGGAAACTGCAACATTCGGAGAAAACCCATGCATTCCTGTGGAGGACGTACAAACTCCTTACAGATGGCATCAGAATTGAACTCCAAATTCCGATGCCCCAAGTTGTAATAGCATTGCGCTAATTGCTACTCTAATTGCCGGCTGGTGCCGTAGTGCCATCAACGCTGGACTTCAGGGTGAGGGGTCCCGAGTTCAAATCCGGCCGGCTCCCTCGCACGCTCTCCATCCGTGCCTGGTTTCAGTGTCGAGCTAGCAACTTGGCCTCGTAAAAAAAGACTGGAGAGGGATGGGCTCCGCCAGGTTTCAGATGCCCAAGACACACCAAACGATGAGCATACCAAAAGTTTGTCATGACGGCGCCCCGATGACTGCGCCAGGAGTTAAGGGCGCATGCACACACACACACACACACACACACAAACACACACACACACACACACACACACACACACACACACACACAATCACTACTCTACCATGGTGCCCAACATCGATGTTATGTGTGTAACCTGATGAAGCTAACCGAACCGCTCCTCATGTAAATAGTACCTTGTAGATCTTAGCCTGGATTGCATCAATAATCATAGCAAGGATTTGTTAATGTGGCATGAATCAGACAGCATCATTATGAGTCCATGAATGCCCAACTGAATGTGGAAATGAGATGTTGCTGCCAGAAACACTTTGATCCTCTATTTAAATCAGCGTTGGTAAAAGCATTAAAATAATGTCCTCACCTTGCACTAGAAGTATTGAACTAACAGTGGAAAGAACAAGAAAGCACTGAGACATCCACTATAGGTATTAATTTAATACAAAGTAAATTGCTGAAAGAGTTCTATACTTGAAAATTGTAATACATCTGATGTCTTGTTCACTTGGAAGGAAAATAGATCAGCCATGATGAAATAGCAGAGCAGACTCTATGGCCTAATTCTGCTCCTATATCTTATGCTCTTATTCTCTTATAGACAGAAACTGCAATTATTGATGATGCAAAGAATGAAAGTTGTTTTTTTTCCTAATTTTTATTTCCATCTATTTTATTTTTCTTTAAATTCAACAGTTTTACACAATATTTATTTTGCTGGTGGTACATCGTATTATCCAGTTAATAAGTTCTGTTTGTTCTGCCTTATTTCTATGTATCAATGAAAAATCTTCAACCTTAATGATTGAGTTTTCTTGGTTTCTTGACCTGTTTATAGACTGCACAGATCCTCTATAAAGACACTCTGCAGGAAAAGACAAATCTCACAAAAGCTGGCAATGCAAACAGGAAAGAGTCAGGTGCTGTCTCAACAGGAAGAAGAAATACTCACTGCGGCCAGCTCTCACAAAGCAGCAAAAATAGCTTTTCAAGCTACATAGGCCTCAGGGTAGGCAAAGGAAAGCCAGTGATTTCAATACTGCAAAAGTTTAAGAGGGCAGAATGGGGAATAACAAGTGATGAGAAAATGTTGTTACATATTTAAATATTGACAAATTAACAGGAGAGACTCTGCATTGAAGTGTCTGTTGCGGATCAAGTATGATCCTCCTAAACATTCAATCAAATCTATTAATCAAGTTTTCCCCCAACTCTGGCAATCAGCTGACACCCACCAAAACCACTCAATTCCAAACTTCCTGTGCCACAATCGCTCCCTCCCTCCAAATGCCCAGTCCAGTCCAGTTTCAGTTTTCTACCCATGATTCTTTGGCAGATTGCATCCCCCACCCCACAAGCGACACCCCATACTCCAAACCAGTCGGCTGCAAAGGTGATGCCTTCCAAACCAGCAGGTGAACAGACAGTAAATAAGAATGCAATAATAAAACAATAACTAGACTTGGGGATCATATTTGGCAGGACCTTACAGTATTTCTATATTTGTTTTATATCATCTCTTTGCAACCCACACTTCATGATCTGGTCCCTTTTTCCCCTTCATTTAAATATCCTTGTGGATCTGTGTGTCATTCTGAAGCTGAATAAAAGCCGCTGTAGTTATTTTAAGCCTGGATTTCAATTCAGTAAATTTCCCATTGCCTTTTTAATGTGTTGAATTTGCATCGAAATACATCAGTTGCTCTGTCCATCATTAAGTAGGAACTCTGTGGCACTCAGGTTCCCTGTCCCATCTCCACCCACCCACACCTACGTTGCTTGTCACTTTGCCGCCCCATCTAACTGCAGGAGGTGCAACAGATGTGTCCTCTCCTCAGATCATCTAAGAATCCAAATATCCCTTGAATGTGAGGCAGCAGTTCACGTATATGTTTTTCAGTTTAGTTCATGCCAGCGGAAGTGGTTGATGTGGGTGAGATGGCAACATTCAAGAGATGTCTGGGATAGGTACCTGCTAGGGAAGGTCATAGAGGGCTATGGTTCAGGTACAGTTTGACGTGACGAGGCAGCACAACAGTTCAGCACATACTAGATGAACCGAAGGTCCTGCCTCTGTGCTGTAATGCTCAATCATTTTGCTAATCAGCTATTCATCTGCTTTATAAGTGATCTGCTGCCTCACATTCAAGGGATGTTTGGAATGTTTGGATTCTTAGGCGATCTGAGGGGAGGACACAAAGGGGCATCTGCTTTGGAGAAACCAAATACGAGTTGGGTAGTCATTTTGCAGAAACATCCATTCAATCAACAAACCTCAACCTGAGCTTCCAGTTCCCGTCACTTCAATTCCCCATTCCTGTCTCAATCTAATCTCCTTAGCCTCCTAAATCATTCCAAGGAAGACTGGTGCTGTTTCAAGGAACAGCATCGTATTTTCTACTTGAAGCACATCATAGCCTTTTTCTTGTGTTCACTCTTTTTCTGTAATGCCCTGGTTCATATTTTTTCCTGTTATGCTGTTCTGTATTTCATTTCAGCAGTTCTGTGCGAGTTGCTTGTTTTCATATTTCTCCTGTTATGTTGTATGTATTTCATTTTGTGCTGTTCCGTGTGAGCTGCTTGTTTCAGCTTATGTTTGGGTTATTGTTGAAGTTAAGAGATGAAGAGAAATGTGTGCCATCCAATTAGGATGGTTGGATTAAGGGGAGGATTCTCTGGTGAGGGACATTAAGGTTGGGTTTGAGGATTTAGATCAGCGGGAGATGAAGAGAGAAGACGCTGGGAATAACTGGTTGTTGCATACAATCCAGTGGGAGACCCGTTTGTTCGACATGGATTGCGAGCGACGTTCGGAAGGTGGTGCGTGCTTTCACATTGACCGAGGGCACAGCACATGAGTGACAGAGAAGTTCAAGATGAGCTCTCCAACTTGTGCACATTTGACTGTTTAATTAGAAGGGGCCCTTTTCTTTTTGTTATCCCTTACTAACCTTTCAGTTAAGATTCATAAATATAATTCCTTTAATCGTGTGCTGTCTGTTATTTCGTGGCATTAACTTGTAACAGGGTAGCAAATGACACAACATCCACACAAACCGGGATTTGGGGTGGGATCGGGTGCGCCTCAATATCATGAGTTTGGCGGGGCTCGGGGTTGTTTTCCCTAGACTTATGCAGCCAAGGAAACCACTCCTCTCTCCTATTCCATTATTTCAGATTTCACTTGTGTCTTATTTAAACCACCTCCACCTCCATCTTTACCATCCTTCTTCACTCAGCAACATATGTGTCAGTCCCTTTCTCCTGTTCACCATCCTGTCACTGATATTCTCTTTTCTTTTCTTTGTCTCCTATATAGCAATTTTTCTGCTCTACCTCATTCTCCTATGCTCCATGGAATGAAGTCCTAACTTGTTCAACATTTCCCTATAACTTAAGTCCTGAAGTCTCAGCAACATCCTTATAAATTTTTGCTGTACTCTTTCCGTCTTATCGTTAGTATTATTGCAGGTCGGTGACCAGAACTGCACACAATACTCCAAATTTGACCTCACCAATGTCTTATATAATTTCAACATCACATCCCAAATCCTGTACTCAGCACCCTCTAGATTCCGAAGGGACACATTGGGACCAGACAAACTACCGTTTAACTGAATAACAGATTACATATTTAAATGAAATACAGACCATATTAGAAATCTAGCAATACTACTACAGTGCTATAAAATTGTATAATAGTTATTGACAGAGAAATTCATCCCTGTTCTTCTAATTGATTATAAGTGTACAAAATCAGCAGAGGCACCTAGTGCGGACAATGCTTTCATACAACTACATCCTCCAAAACTTCATTTACATTGTAACATTCAAGATGATTGTCGATACCTTCAAATTCATAGTTCCTAACTTGCTGAAGTAGTGAAATAATTTCATTTTCACTCCTGGCCATTTCCAGCATCTCTAAACCTGATTGCTTGAAACCATAGTGAGAAAAACAGTTCAGAATTGTCTTACTTCTTACTTCTTATCACTGCTTTTTGAACACAAACACACACAACTGATGCTATTTAAAAACTATTCACTATAAGCATGATATAGTGTTATCACAAGTGCATGTGACTGATGCTAGTTAGAAGCTGCAGCAAGTCTCCTGCCCAGTGAAGCAGCATAATGTCCCAAGTAAATGAAGGGAATCCCAGCTATTTTCTCAATTTTTGTTCTTTAAGAGTTGTCCCAAATAAGTGGCTGCCCGATTAACCGATGGCCCAATTAACCAGAATCCACTGTGCTTCGATTTATGTTTTGAAAGCTCTCTTATGACCCTATCTACCTGTGAAACTACTTTCAAGGAATTATGGATCTGTACGCCCAGATCCCATTGTGTTGTTTGGAAAAGTAATGTGTTAAATTAATGCTGTTATAATGATAGTATGGTACAAATCTTGCTCCATTTAATAAAAAGAACTATCTTTGAAATGGAATCTTGGAGGTCATAAAATATGCCATATGAACACATTATCTTTAATCTCTTGTATAGTCAAAACTCATGCTAATTAGGCAACATTTTTGGTCAAAGAGGTGTATTATGGCAAGTGCTTTTAAACAGGGCATGGAATTAGAGAGGCTGAGAGGTTGTCAGAGAGAATTCTAAACTGGTTAAAAATAAGTTTCAGTCAATTAAATCTGCATTTCTGTTCACTTGCAAGAATTAACATGGAAAATAGAGTATTTCCAAACTTCATTGCTGCATTTGCAACACAATTAAGTTCAATACATTTATTTCCCCCTTGGCTGTATTCCACAGAAATTTCAATTCTAATTCTCCACAGGAATATGTCACTGTAGGTAGTAACTCATCACTCTATGTGAAGGAGCAAGAGCAATATTCTACAAAGCTTTATATCAAATATTTTGATAGGTAGGTGCAAACACAGCTGGATATAATTTGAAAATAATAAAAGTTGCCAAAACAAGTGTTTGCATTTATAGAACCCACTTGAGGTGCATGTATATAATCTCCAGTACATTATACTCTGTTTTAAATATGCAAAATTATGCACCAATTAGTCATTCAATTGGACATTTTCATATTTTTATCCAGATATTAATATTGTCTCCCTTTTACATGCACTACACATCAAGCATTTCTATTTAATCTCCTAGACATCATTGAGAATTCTAAAAATGGAGAACCTTCGATTAATTGTAATGAACTCGGCCTGTTTATGTTGTAATTGTTCCTCGTTATGTATAATATTTTACTTCTGCATTACTGTGATGCTTTGAATAAATGATCAAATTCAATACACAAAGCATGAAATTGATATCAGGAGAAAGGTACTTAACAATAAATTGACAGTTCCAACTAATTCCCTCATCAAATATTAAATTTCAAAATGAGTTTGGCATCAACTTTTCAAATTGGGTGCACACATATTCTTTGGGGGAATTTAATTTTTAGTGTATAAAACAAGGCAATTGAACAAACTGCATTAATTTGAAATGGTGCAGCAATGAAACGATAGGGAATCAAATGCAGTATAGATTTTACTATTTTTGGAATATTGTAAAGAATGAAGCACAATTTAATACCTCAACTGAATGATCATTTGTCTCTTAATCACCAAGGTGTGAGTTCAACACAGGGCTGCTTTTCAATGGCTGGCCCACAGTTCTCTTTGTTAGATAAATTTGGGTTGTTTCCAATCACAACAGCGAATGGTGCGGCTGAATGGCAGCTGAAGAGGGTTTGATGAAAGCAAAAGATTGATAATCTGAGATTACTGTACAAAGTTTCAGCAGTCATAAGGCAGCCTTCTATGAGAACAGTGAATAAAGGAATAACTTCAAATAATTCATAATGTGGTGATTCAAAGAAAATTATAAGGCTTATAAATAGCAAAAAAGTGTACAGAAATAATACTGAAACTTTTAGTCTTTTCCTTTTAAAACCAGAATATCTGAATACTTCTAAAAGTTACATTTTAACCAAAAGATGGAATTAAACTGCATTTTGATTCTTCAATTGTATTTCAAAATTCCGATCAATTACAAATGTCCTATAAAGGAATCATGAACAGAATTTTAATAGAAGGCTGGAAGTATAGCTTTGTAAGCTAAAGAATCCATCACACCATATTAAATTGTAAGATCTTTGTTATTTTTATTTATTTAGTGATAACAGTGCAGAGTAGGCTCTTCTGACCCAATGAGCTACACCACACAGCAATGCACCTGTTTAACCCTAGCCTAACCACAGGACAAGTTACAATTAACTTACCGACCAATTAACAATGACCAATTAACTTACCGACTGATATGTCTGGACTGGGTGAGGAAACCAGAGAACCCGAAGGAAACCCATGCGCTCATAGGAAGAACGTATAAGCTTTCTTTTAGAGGACACCAGAAATGGACTCCGAATTCCGACACCTCGAGCTGTAACAGCATGATACTAACTGCAACGTTACCTTGAAACCGACATCTTTATGGTGATGGGACCTGAGTGGGAGGAGAGAAAAATGAGTGAAAAATCACAGGACCACAATGTTGAAGCTCAACACAGAAGTCTCATTATTATTCTGTTTCCATAGTTTACAGCCCTATTGCTTTAAAGCCGACATAACGTGGAATTGGATGGCATTCTATTAAAAGGCCTTATTCACAGGCACAGTAATAAGGTGTGAACATGATATGAAGAGAAGCGGAAGTCACAGTTGAAATCAGGGAGAAGAAAGGTTGGAAAGTGATTTAATTAATTGTTCTGATAAATCAAAGAAGAAGATTGTAAGTCCTACAGTTCAGAGAAGATGAGGACATAGCTGTTTAAGAAAATCTTTGGTTTCTACTTATTAAACCACATTAAATATATTCCTTCCCATGTTTGGTTTTGTGAATGACAAAGGACAACTTTATCACTTTTTGCTACCTGATGTTAAAATTCATTCTAACATAAGGCAGCAAAATGGTAGACACACAATGGATGGATGGATGGTACTGATGTAAATGTGGTAAGGCTGGTGATGAGGGGATGTGATATGTGACTAAGGTCAAGCTAATAGACATTCTAGGGTGGTATTCTTTGCAGTTATGAATGGTAGGTTAGTAAGAGTCCTGACATTGCTTCAACTTCTGCCTACTCTCATCCTTCTCCTATCCAAAGTGGTGGGGTAAATATCAAGAAACAGCTTTAAGCAACAATTAATCACCTATGATAAATTGGAAGTTTCATCCTAAGTAGCCTTTGCCTGTTTTACTTAGATGTACAGAGTATCTTCTAATCACTAACCTAATGAAGAGCCTGTTTCATATCTCTCCATTCCAGTTGTGCCATATTTTCTCTCTTTTAACGTGGGATGCCTCCTTGAAAGACTTCTTTGATCTGAAGTTTTGAGGAGTCTGGATGTTAGATTTTCGAATCAGTTTCCCCATCAAAGATCCGGTGGATGCTGGTTCAGTTTTA
Organism: Mobula birostris; assembly: GCF_030028105.1. NCBI lineage: Eukaryota > Metazoa > Chordata > Chondrichthyes > Myliobatiformes > Myliobatidae > Mobula > Mobula birostris. Next base: position 83,036,847 of record NC_092376.1, on the reverse strand, counting down.
ACCTTGAAGGGGAGTTTGGATAAGTGTATGAATAGACGGGAGACATGGGGGGCTATGGTCCAGATGCAGGTCAATGTGACTAGGCAGAATAATAGTTTGGCATGGATTAGATGGGCCAAAGAGACTGTTTCTGTGCAGAAGTGCTCAGAACTACGACTAAGGGAAACTTACACTAAAATATAGATTCCTGCAATCACAATTCATTCATTAGTTATGAACATAACTCTGAAAGAGAGGCAGTCAGTCTTGATAAAGAACACCTTGATTGTTAGCTGCCTAGATCTATGAATGGCCAATTTAGCCTGCTCGAAAAGAAGTCCAGCTTGAAGGTTCCCCTTACTCCAGCCACCCTTTAAAAGCGGGGGGTGGGGGGGGGGGGTGAGGGGGCAGAACCAGAGATCAGAAGCATAGGACTGAATAGGAGCCAGAACTCGAAGTCTGAAACCAGAATCACAACCTTTCATTCTCCATTACCTTTGTTACCATGGCAACCAGCTGCACAGCATGGAGCAGCAAATGACTTGGGAAGTCCTCTCTACTGCTAAAAATGCATCCGTTAGCTCCCCTCATGATTTCCCTTTCAACCGCTTCACATTAAAAGAATATCAAAGACAGTGTTATACTCTTTAGGGAAGTATTTTGCTCTCATCTTTCTTCCATTTTGGAGAATGGCAAAAAGACTTTAGAATGGTTTACTTTCCTACAAATACTGTGTATTAAAAGGACTATGGTAATAATTCATGATTCTTCCAACTGTTAGGAACACTGACTTTTCTGAAGCATGGATTGCTTGGAGCTTCATAAATGCATTTACAGAATCCATAAAGATTAAAATTTTGATGAATTATCATTCCCAGGAAGGAATTCTTCAGTAGTGATGGTTGGTGATTAGGTTAATTGTTCAAATTCCTCATTGTGCTGGATTTAACAACTGTACCGGTAACATGTTAAGGCTGAATAATCCTTCAAATGTGAACTGGTCAATTTATTAGAAAATTGCTCCGTGGCATTTTAGTTCATATGCACATTACAGCATTTTTCACCAAGAAATCATTTCAGCTTGTTGAGCTTTTGTTTAAAGGCAGATGTGAAAGTACTATTTTTCAGCCTCTTCTTTTCCTCTATAATGTGTACAACACAATGAATCTAGGTTAACACTGGTGCTGAGAAGAGAGAAGCAATATCAGATCGAAGAGATATTACAGAAGAAAATGCTTTACTTTGCTGGATCAAAAAGGAATGGTAGACCGTATTGTTTAAATGAAGAATTGCTAGCTAGGAAGGCAGCAGGAGCAGAATAGAGAACCAGGGTAACCAAATTCATTTATACCTAATGAATCTGCTACATACATGGAAGATAGTGATCTCCTTGCTGTCATCAGTAATAATCTGGATAACCTAGCCAACTCAAAGTTGCTAATGCATGACTATTAATAAGAATAATAAAGGTACAGCTCCATTGTAGTTAACAAAGTGACAACATGATAGCATAACGGTTAGTGCGACAGTATTAAAGCATAGGGTGTCAGTGTTTGGAGTTCAGTTCCAGCACTGTCTGTAAGGAGTTTGTATGTTCTTTTTGTGACTTGTGTGGGTTACCTTCGGGTGCTGCAGTTTCCTTCCACAGAACAAAGACCTTCCAGTCAGGTGGTCATTGTAAAGTGTTAAATAGGTGGGTTAAAGTTAAATAGGCTAGTGTTAAATAGGGGGGTTGTTGGGTGCCACAGCTTGTTGGGTCGAAAGGGCCCATTCTGTGCTGTATCTCTAAACAATTAAATAAATAGATGAATAACATGTCTGTGCAAAATTAGTCAAGATGCTTTGAACAAAATATTAACAAGTAACACTATGATAATCTTAGAATGGAGCATTGACGTTTTATCCAATTGTATTTTTGAAGTTTTGCACAGACTCTCCAGGGTATAGAACTGTATTGATATATCATAACTACAGCTGCACAGAATGCTCCACTAGGAAAACCAATATAATTTCAAAATAAACTGTGAGGATATCAAAACAACTTGCATTCATGTGCAAATGGTAACTGATAGGAGATACTATCTGTTGTGTATTTAATATTCCAGTAATATTTACACAAGTGTACTGAGAAAATTTAAGCAGTGGTGGATGCCCAGAAGCCCAACGGTTTGTCACAATTGTGATCCTTTTTATGATGTGTCAACTATGATAACAGGTTCCAGCCAAACCTGGCTACTGTTCTCCACCCCTTGAACTCATTACGACAGCTCAGGAAGAAGTGGCAACGGACAAAGCAGTGTGAGGTGGTTTTCCGAAGGCTGAAAGAAATGGTGATGTCAGACACTGTACTCATACATTAAGGTCCACATTGTCCAGAGAAGCTTTCCGTGCACTATTTGGCATGTCAGAAAGGTGTCCAGAGTCAACTCCAAAGCTGCTAAAAGCACTATCTGCAGTCCCAGATTCAACTCCTACAACCACTACTGAGGGAGCCCTAGAACCTGCTATAGTTTCACAGACATATAGCAGTGCTAGGAAGTTTGTGAACCCTGTCGAATTTTCTCTATTTCTGCATAAGTATGACCTAAAGTGTGATCAAATCTTCTCATAAGCCCAAATACTAGATAAGGAGAACCCAAATAAATAAATAAAAACATTATACTTGTTTACTTATTTATTGAGAAAAATGATCATATCTGTTGGACCAAGTATCTAAACCTCTGGGGTAATGACTTCTACAAAAGCTATTTGGAGTCAGGTGTTCCAGTCAATGAGATGAAATTGGAGGTGTGCATTGTAAAGATGCCCTGCCCTATAAAAAAAAGACACAGAAAACCATAACTTGAGAAAACTTGACAAAACTTGAGAAGAGCCTGCTCTTCTCAGGAAAAGATCTGTTCATGTGCCCCATGCCTCAATCAACACATCTTTCTGGGGATCTTAGAAGAAGAATTGTAGAGATGCATCATGCTGGAAAAGTCTACAAAAGTATTTCTAGAGACCTGAGTGTTCATCAGTCCACAGTAGGAGAAATTGTCTACAAATGGAGGAAACTCAGTACTGTTTCTACTCTTTCTTACAGTGGGCATCTTGCAAAGATCACACCAAGAGCACAACATGCAATGCTGAAGTAGGTGATAAAGAACCCAAAGGTAACAGTAGAAGACCTGCAAAAATCTCTAGAATTTGCTGAAGTTTCTGTTCATGTGTCACAATAAGAAAAACTCTGAACAAGAATGGTGTTCAGGAAGGGACCCTATGGAGGAAACCACAGCTCCCCAAACAAAAACATTGCTGCATGTCTCAAGTTTGCAAAAGACCACCTGGCTACTCTACAATGCTTCTGGGACAATTATCTGTTGCCAGATGAGACAAAAGGTGAACCTTTCAACAGAAATGCACATTGCTGTGTTTGGACGAAAAGGGGCACTGCGCACCAGCACCAAAATCTCATCCCAATTGTGAAGCATAGTGAAAGGACCATCTTGGTTTGCTGCGTTGGGGCCTGGACAGCTTGCAATTGTTGAGGGAACAATGAATTCAAAATTGTATCAAGACATTTTACAGGAGAATATTAGGCTAGCAGTCTGTCACTGAAGCTTAATAGAAGTTGGATAATGCAACAGGACGATGATCTGAAAGACATGAGTAAATGAACAACAGAATGATTTCAAAAGATTTGTGTTTTGGAATGGCTAAATCAAAGTCCTGACCTTAATCCTATAGAAATGTTGTGGAAGGATCTGAAGCCAGTAGTTTATGCAAGGAAGCCCACCAACATCTCAGAGTTGAAGCAGGTTTGTAAGGAGTAATAGCTTGAAATTTCTCCAAGCCGATGTGCAGCACTGATTAACAGTTACTGGAAATGTTCGGCTGAAGTTATTTCTGTATGAAGGGGTCACACCAGTTAATGAAAGCGTAGTTTCAGATACTTTTTCCAACAAATAGATGTAATATTAGATAATTTTTCTCAATAAATAAATGAACAAGTATAATGTTTCTACATTATTTATTTAATTAGTTCTCTTTATCTAGTTTTAGGACTTACGTGAAGATCTGATCACATTTTAGGTCATATTTATGCAGAAATATTGAACATTCTGCAAGGTTCACAAACCTTCTAGCACCACTGTAAGTTTCACCTGGCAAGCAGAGTGATCTCCGTGATCAGGAAAGATGTTATCCCTCCAGAGCGTGAAATCCTCCACAGCGATTAAATCCCAAATGGGACTATTTAACATTATTATGCTGTGGATATCTATATAGTAGTTGTATTATATAGTATACTCTGTACGCGTTTACATAAGCTGAGATATATTCAATACTGAGTTGGAGTTTATAGCTAAGCAGGGAGGTGTGTTGTATGTTTAATGTTTCAGTAATATTTGAGCAATATTGTAAATAAATTCCTTGATTAAGTATTCTTGTTGTTTTAAATAATTCATTATGGGTTACACTGTATGTAAAAGTATATGCATGGTATATGTCATTATGCCAACACGTCAAATGCGCGTGCTTCACTTAAAGTAAAAACAAAACTAATCTATATTCTCCAGGGCTCCCGTCTTTTTGTTTTGGAGTTACAAAACCTAACATTATCAAGTAAAATCTGAAACCTAGATATGTAGAAGATGACTTGCAATATGATTCAAAGCTTTTTCTAGAAGGTAGATTTTAAGTTGCATCATACAGGGGTAGAGTTGAAGGAGGAATTGCAGACAGGTGAGCTGGTAAGTCCCCATCAGCAACCCATTCTTTATTAATGAGGAGCAACATATGGATGAGACATGGAAGAACTCCAAGGAAGGTGCAGACAATGGAAGTAGGAAAATGCAACTTTCCTGCCCAAGACTGGGTGATAAAAATGGAACGATCTGAGTGTATTTCCACATGGCTGATGCTGGAGGAGAGATGTTGGAGTAGGAGGGAGCAGTAAATTATGTCAACCTGCAGATAGCTGAGTAGGCTAAAGAAGATTATTTTAGAATGATCACAGTTACATAGGATATTTTTGCAATTTTACAGATAATACATGTGAATATGAGGATGAGTTGACACTAAGTGCTCAAAAACTACATCAGAGATGATCATAGTAGTTCTAGAAAGGGTTTTATTGGTGTTGTGGTTGGAAAGAAAATGATTGGGGGGGTATAAGGATGTAGCTGAGGAGTAGGTGATCTGAGATTCTGAATATGACAGCATTTACTGCAGGGATTGGAGCAGAAGTCTTGTTGCTATTGGAATTTATTAACAACGTGGATATACAGTTGAAGTCAGAAGTTTACATACACCTTAGCCAAATACATTTAAACTCAGTTTTTCACAATTCCTGACATTTAATCCTAGAAAACATTCCCTGTCTTAGGTCAGTTAGGATCACCACTTTATTTTAAGAATGTGAAATGTCCCCACCCACTCATGCTCAATGGCTCAGAGGTATTATGTCCTGCTTAGACCTTGAAAAGATCCATTATTCACTTCTTAATTCGGACATAAAGTTCCAGAGGGTTTCAAGACCTTTTCTTGAATATTTTCATAATTCTCGCTTAGATTAAAGGTCCATTCCCTTTTTTTGTCTTCTGCATATAAATCCCTTACTTCCAGCTTCTTTTGGTTAAGATTTACGGTTTTTGATGTGTAAACATACTATAGCCTAGATAGTACGCAATATACCTTCTTTTTTATAAATACAGCTCTGTGGAGATAAAAGTACTGATTAACTTTTCTATATATTTTAAGTTTGGCTTGGAGTTGGGTAATGGGAGTGTGGGGTGGTAACTAACTATATATGATTCTACCATGGGTGCTTTTTTTTAACTGTAATGAACTGTACATTCAATACCTTTGTTTTGCACTGTACAAATTTCTTTTTTGCTGTTTTTTTCTTCATTGTAGAAACTAGAAACTAATAAAAATAATAAAAATAGTAGAGAGAATGATTTATTTCAGCTTTTATTTCTTTCATCACTTTCTCAGTATGTGGCACGTGGCCAAGTGGTTAGGGCATTGGGCTCACGATCTGAAGTGTGGGTTCAAGTCTCCGCCAAGGCAGCGTGTTGTGTCTTTGAGCAAGGCACTTAACCACACACTGCTCCAGTCCACCCAGCTGAAAATGGGTACTGGCAAATGCTGGGGGTTAACCTCGTGATAAACTGGCGTCCTATCTGGGGGAAGGGGGCGGCGGGGGGAGTCTCATACTTTCAGTTGCTTCACTCCACAGAAACCGGCATAAGCACCAGCCTGATGGGCCACAAGGCTCGGGACAGACTTTCCCGGTGGGTCAGAAGTTTACATACACTTTGTTAGTATTTGGCAAATTGTTTAACTTGGGTCAAACATTTTGGATAGATTTCCACAAGCTTCTCACAGTAAGTTGCTGGAATTTTGTTCCATTCCTCCAGACAGAACTGGTGTAACTGAGTCAGGTCTGTAGGCCTCCTTGCTCGCACAAGCTTTTTCAGTTCTGCCCACAAATTTTTTATCGGATTGAGGTCGGAAAAGGAGGTCAAGTCTGGTTCATCCTTGGGAGCAATTTCCAAAAGCCTGAAGGTACCACATTCATCCGTACAAGCGATAGTACGCAAGTCTAAACACCATGGGACCATGCAGCCATCATACCGCTCAGGAAGGAGACGCATTCTGTCTCCTAGAGACGAACGTACTTTGGTGCAAAAAGTGCAAATCAATCCCAGAACAACAGCAAAGGAGCTTGTGAAGATGCTGGAGGAACCAGGTAGACAAGTATCTATATCCACAGTAAAACAAGTCTATATCGACATAACCTGACAGGCTGCTCAGCAACGAAGAAGCCACTGCTCCAAAACCACCATAAAAAAACAAACTACAGTTTGCAAGTGCACATGGGGACAAAGATCTTACTTTTTGGAGAAATGTCCTCTGGTCTGACGAAACAAAAATTGAACTGTTTGGTCACAATGACCATCGTTATGTTTGGAGGAAAAAGGGTGAAGTTTGAAAGCTGAAGAACACCATCCCAACCGTGAAGCATGGTGGTGGCAGCATCATGTTGTGGGGGTGCTTTGCTGCAGGAGGGACTGGTGCACTTCACAAAATAGATGGCATCATGAGGAAGGAAAATTATGTGGATATATTGAAGCAACATCTCAAGACATCAGCCAGGAAGTTAAAGCTCGGTTGCAAATGGGTCTTCCAAATGGACAATGACTCCAAGCATACCTCCAAAGTTGTGGCAAAGTTGCTTAAGGACAAGAAAGTCAAGGTATTGAAGTGGCCATCACAAAGCCCTGACCTTAATCCAATAGAAAATTTGTGGGCAGAACTGAAAAAGGGTGTGCGAGCAAGGAGGCCTACAAACCTGACTCAGTTACACCAGTTCTGTCTGGAGGAATGGAACAAAATTCCTGTAACTTACTGTGAGAAGCTTGTGGAAGGCTATCCAAAATGTTTGAGCCAAGTTAAACAATTTAAAGGCAATGCTACCAAATACTAACAAAGTGTATGTAAACTTCTGACCCACTGGGAAAGTGATGAAAAAAAAAATAAAAATAAGTCATCCTCTCTACTATTATTCTGACATTTCACATTCTTAAAATAAAGTAGTGATCCTAACTGACCTAAGACAGGGACTGTTTTCTAGGATTAAATGTCAGGAATTGTGAAAAACTGAGTTTAAATGTATTTGGCTAAGGTGTATGTAAACTTTTGACTTCAACTGTAAATGTTGGAGGAATGATTAGTAAATCTGCAGGTGACAAAATTGATAGTGCCGTGGATAGAGTGGAAGGTTACATCAAGGTTTTGATGAACAGGAAAGTTGGAAGGAAAATAGGCAGATAGAATTTGATTCTGGCAGGTATAAGGTGATGCACTTTAGACAGTCAAATAGGGATCAGACATGTAGAATAGTGGAATCGATAAAATCACTATGCTTAAGACACATTGAGCTAAATACTTAAATTGGCAAGGCATGGAAGTATAATGGTCTAATGTTGATGAATAGGATAACTATAGATGAGCAGAATGTTTGGCAGGGAAATGCTGGGCCCGATTTCACTTCTGTGCAACTCTACGGCTCTAATTCAACTAAAAGAACAACAAGTAGCCATTACAGCCTAGTCAAAGAGAAATGTACTAAATATTTGAATGTTTGCTGAGAGAGAGAGAGAGAGAGAGAGAGAGAGAGAGTTGGAAGGTTTGGAAAATATATTTCAGGGAGAGAGCTTGAAAGGCATAGCCACTAATGGTGGAGTGAAAACCTCCAGCTAGAGTTGTGTACGAAGGGTAGTATCAATTTATTGAAGTCCTACTGGAACGATCTTTCATTGTATTGCAGAGCTCAAGAGTAACTCCAAGATCAAAATGCTGAAGGAATTCCAAAATTGTAACTATAACAAGGATTGGTCTAGTAGACCATGAAGTTCTTTAATTTCTGTTCTGCAGATTCCTATCTGGTTGGAGATGAAATTCTGGGGAAAAGGATACACCACCTGTTAAAAGCATGCATCCTAAAAACAGTCATGACATGATTTTTTGTATATGGGAGAAATTGTTAGTTTAGGAGTTGAATTGCTTCAGGACCTATTTAATTCAAAGATAGGAATTATGTTTTGTGTATAAACCATTAAGGTCTTAGTGCTTGTGTATGACTCACAGATGCTTTGAAAGCTTATAAATGCATAAACATACAAACTGGGGATCAACCTGAAATGATCTAATCTTTATCTCAGCCACAGTTCCAATACTGTAAAAAAAGTACATTTCTATTGCACCCCTCACAACCGGTACCAAAGCATTTCACATCTAAATGAAGCTTTGAACAATATTAAATAATACTCTGTGGGGAATACAGCAACATCACATTTACAGCAACATCACAATAACCAGACAACTTGCTCTAGTGATACTAGTGATGAATACTAAACAGAACACCAGGTAGAGCTCTCCTATTCTACTTTGAAATAAAGTCCCAGGTTCTGTTACATCATTCTCTGAATGTTTCTCCAAAGCAGCTTGCAATATCTTGCTGCTTAAATGTGTAATCATTGCATTCATAGACTATAGAACAATGTATCACAGGAACAGGGTCTTTGGATTTTGTCTGTCACAAACACAAAAGTTCTATGTATTCTTCACTGGAACAAAACCATTTTAGTTTGTTAGTTGCAAATGAGGGGGGTCTTTTGCTCTTTTTTAAGTGGTTACACTTCTTTAATTTATTTAAAAAGCCTTTGCCACATGCAATTTTCCCACTGTTTCATTCTTGTTTTTGTGTATTCACAAGCACAAGGACCAATGTGGACTGGGGTCAATCTTGAGGAGATCTTAACAATGCTAACCCATCTTCATTGGGCAAGGAAGGAATGCAGGAAGCCATTTGTTTTCTTTGTTGCAACTGGTCAGGCAATAATTCATACAAATCAAGTCTAGCCCTTTAAATCCAGTAGAACTTTGTGAATGATGCATCGAGAAAGGTAAAAAAGTTTACAAGCTTAAAGCAAGCATGGAACAAAGTGTGATAGATATTCAGTTCTCGTGTTTTTGCTAAACTTGCTTTCTAAACACAGCTGACTTTTGTAAGATCATAAACAGATGGAAATAAACTTCCAACTAAAGTTGTTCACCTTCCAGTCATAAATAAAAGTCTGTCTTCAGCTCTTAAAATGTACATGGAAAGCTATAATCAATTTGAAGTTAAAAAAAGCACACTTGATCGAACAGCTTTGCAAGCAAGTTCTGTATTTTTCAGACACTCTCACTGTAAAAGCACATGCTTTCTTTCTATACCTGCTTTATTATTGCTCAATGTAGGATATAAGACATTAGGTTATTTAATTTGAATTGTTTCAGATAGAATAGCAGACTCTTAAGTTGCTTAATTAAAGGAAGTTTGCAAAATAGATGGATAATATAATTTAGCATATCAATAACTAATGTGTTTATAGTTGGAAGAGGTTTATATACTCAGAAATTACCGTTACAGCATTATTGGTACATAGCTGAGGTCTGTATCTCCAAAAAATACTTTCAGACCATTTTTGCTAAAAGGATATGTGAGGAAATGCCATATGCATATGAAGTCATCCAAGTGGAAGAGACAATGTAGAGAGCAGTATAGGCTTATTATGAATGGGGTAAAGAACATCAAGAAACATGAAAGAAACACAAGGTTAATTCATTCCTCCAGCTTGGGTTTCTGCAACTTGTGGGTATGTTTTTTCAGATTTTAGGAATTGGACCTGTGTTTTGGAAATCATCTGTGCATTAGGAATTTTTTTATCCTTTGTGCATTATAATTTGGAAATGGTTTATGTTTAAGAAATGCTTTGAGTTTAAGAAATCCTTTGTACTTCGTGTTTTAGGAAATGGATATGTTTTCTAAGACGGAAATCCTCTGTGAGTTTTAAATGTGTTTTAAGACTGTTGTTTAGAATTAAATGTGTCACTGAAAATAAATGAACTGTGTTTTAAACTTTTTTGTTAGCTCGAAGTATATTACCCTCAGCATGGAGAGAACACCCACCATCCAAATACTGGGTATTGACAATTAAACTCACCATGGAGACTTAACAGGGAAGTAAAATAGTCTTTGAAAATTGGCTAGTGACAGTATAATCTTCCTTTAGTAAGAGTACTTGTGCTATTTAGATCGGATAAAGCAAAAAGTGTTTGAGTTTAGAACTTCACAGTCAGCAAACCCAATAACCATCACAGTTGGCACCTGACATGATCACATTATATAAAAATTATTATTTTAGAAAGGATTATTACTTAGCAGTAGTGTAACTCAGAGAGCTCTCGACAAGTGCTATGGCACCCCACCGTACAATAAAGTGGTTGACATCCTAGTTTCCAACAGCTGCACAGGCAAATACTAATCAATATTATGAATATGTTAATAATATAACAGAAGCATGGGATAATACTCTGACTGCTTCTCAAATTGAACATGATGAATAAGTCGGAGACTGGAATGATGTGGGGATAGAAAATAGAGAGGATGCAGATTAGACAGACCAAACCTTGCTGTACAACCTGCTGGACTCAGACCATCATAATTCCTACTGCGTCCCACTAATATAGCAATGATTCATGCCTGGAGACAGCCTATGGGTCCCTTTACAGATTGAGTCCAAGGACCCGGCAAGGAGCACATGCTTATGTAAAAGTGTGCAAAAGCCCTGGGGCGAAAATATTCCATTACTCGCTAGAGGCCTTTTATGTATGTCTTGTGAGAGTGCAGATGATCGAGAACAAAAAAAGATCAAACCCAGAGGAAATCAAAGTTCTTATTGACAGTGTTTTGCTAGCTGTTAAAATGAATACCTCTGTACATTAAATTCAGTGCACACATGTTGTTGTCAGTGAACAAAAAACTACGAAGCAGAAGATATTTGCACACACTGGTCATTACAAATTAGAAGGAATTTTGAGGCCCTTAGTGGATAATGAAGGCTTTTCTTGCAGGATATTTTGCACACTATCCATGTGTGATCTGCTTGCTAAATGACGCATTATAATTCAAGTTTCCAAATACCACTCCATTTCTTCCCACTTGCAAATTCTCCGGCAACTTTTGCATCACGTCAATACACACAGGTAACACCAGCTTCTGTATTGTACGTAAATATTTCTTGTAGCTGCACATTCCTGACCTCATGAGCTTTCAGTGTAGCAGTTTCTACTATTTCAATAAGCCATTCCGCTTTAAATGAACTAGGAGTTCTTTTGTGCCTCACACCCTTTGCTTCTTTGGAATTCGACATAGTGAAGCAATAATTTCTTCAATAAAAACAGTAAATATAAGTCAGTTCTAAAATCTGCAAACAAAGATTTGCAAACTCCACATTGTCAACATCATCAGCATCAGAAACCGGAAAAGGAATTGTGATTGTGTACGATCCTGAAATACACTTAACATGCCAACGAGGTAGAGGGTGACAACCTTTTGTGCGCAGTTTAAATTCCTTTGTGTGCTAGTAGCAAAAGATGTGTGTACGCACCATCCCACACACCTTTGAGGGAACCTTGCTTTTGACTGCTCAGTGTTTGCAGACAGTACACTCATTGCCTCAATCTGATGCTGATGGAATTATGAAGTAGCTTCTTCAGAACTCTGAGAGGTTACAGGCCAGTCACACACCCCAACATATTCAGAAGTTCTTATTAATATTATTTCCTAAAGTTTTGGTACCACCTCCACACTAGTGTGGAAAATCATATCAGATACATGCATGGATTCATTAACAAATAAATGGTGGAGATTTCTGTAGAGGACTTAGGACTGTATTGAGTAAAATAATCAAAAGCCAGGGCTTAATAATAGCTTACAAGATCAGAAAACAAAGGCGGACTGGGATCGAGCTCATTCTGTAATGTTACTCCCTTATCCTAGTGATAATCTTCGCACCATGTGTGGAATAGCCCTTAATCAACACCAAGCACATTAATGATTTCAGTTTTTTGAAGAGACCCCGCACAGTCACATGGTGGCAACAGGATTACCGCTCATTCCCACACAAGGACAACGAGGTGCCAGCACAGGATTCTCCACTTTTCCATCTAACGCGAACTTAGGGTCAGTAACAAAATCACCAAACCAACCTCATTCCTCAGGTCAATCGCATTCACAGCATTCTCCCTCAACAGCCCCTCAGCATGGAAGATGTAATCAACAAACCTTGCATCATACGTCAGAGTTCTCGCGTCAGTTACCCAATGAGATAACTGTAGCCTTTGGCCCAGAGTAGATATTGTCAGGTAGTGCCCAACCTCATAGAGTGTTTTGACCCTTAACCACTGCACTCCCAAGTTGGTGGGTCAGCAGTGGCGGCCAAGACACTGCCCATCTGCTCTGGACTTCCAGCTCAACTCCTCTCGCCTGCTTCATACACAGTAAGAGGCTCTTTCAGCTTCCACCCCCATCCTGCGAGCTGCTTGGTTCTTGCTCTTTTCATCAAGGTCCAGTGCAGACAGCAACCTTCATGCTGATCTTGCCAGGAACCCCTTACAGCCGATCTCCACGGGGAATATCTACACCTGTCATTCTTTGTCCCTGCAGTCCTGGATTAAGGACTGGTACTTCAGGGCCTTCTTCGTGAGGCTGCTTGCATCCTTCCTCCCATGGTACTGTGAGCTCCACCAGAATGATTTTCTTGTCTTCGATGGTCCACAGTAAAGTGTCTGATCGAGGTGTGGTTTGCACCACCTCTAGGAACTGCATCTTCCTCTCATTGACCCTCATCTCCCATGATTTGGCAGTTTGCAGCTCTGTTGTACAAAAGTAAATATCCTAGGTATGACAGTTACTAATCAGGGACAATAATGTCTGAACTTAGACAAGAAGTCACTCAAGTAGGATATCCAAAGACTAAAAAGCCGTACAATCAACCCGAGGCCCGTTGAATTATGCTGGAGTTTTCATACCTGCCTATGCTCATTTGTTAAAACCATTATATGACAGATATAAGGTGAGAAAATGCAAAGTTTTTTGTTTTTACCCCAGAAGTTATGAGACACTAGAGAAGATGATGAAGGGTCTTAACAAAATCTCTTGTTCTGCGAATTTGTGTTTCTCTAAAACCTAGTGTAGCCATCTGCGATAATGAGGGAGAAGAAACTAAAGCTCCCATGCACTAATCCTCAAATAATTCCCCCCCCCCAACAGAACAGAAATTTACTGTGTTAGAATGATGTCTTACTCTGGAATTCCATACACATTGCAGTAAGATCAGAGTAAGGGGACCAACCATTCACACTGGACAACAAGATTTTACTTCCTCAATACTTTTGGGTGTATCTTATGGATTTTGGTCTGCTGATCATGAAAATCATCATGAAATTTCCCCATCACACACCATTTTTTGAAATTGCATGTATTTGTTATTTCAATTCATAATTTGTCAATTAAAGTGCTGCCCATAATGTAAGCTAGAAAGTTTTCTATCTTGTCCAGGCATGGCTGGGCATGCTTAGGCAGGGTGAATGCTGCATGGCAGGACAGGTTTTGGAAAGATATTTTCTTGGCAACCAGAAGACCAAACTACGTGCAGCTGGTTGATAACAAGCTTCAAGCATACAAAACCTCAAAGCACGAGATCCCTTTTCTGTATTCCCATTTAGACTTCTTCCCTGCAAATCTTTGTGCTGTTAGTGACGAGCATGTTGAAAGGTTTCACCAGGACATTGAGGTAATGGAGAAATGGTGTCAGGGCAATTGAAATCCATCAATGCTGGCTGATTATTGTTGGAGAAGCCTTGGACTGAGTAGAAATGAATATCAACAAAAAATTTCTAGTTTAGTTGAACTATTGCAAAGCATTATTATTCAATTAAATGTATTATATCCAATAACAATTAATTTCCTGTATCTCCAAATTTCTGTGTGATTCAAGTAGCCTGAAATTCAATTTGTATTCAGCTTCCAGCAGTCTATCATAAACAGAAAAAAAATTCCGAGGAAGCAGCACTTTTAAAAAAGTGTGTTGTCCAGTGTAATTATATAGTGTTTGTGACTTTGAAAAATGAAAATAAGTTGCCAACAAATGCCATAACTAGATATGGGGAATGGCAAATATTTTTACAAGATGACACCTTAAAGTGTGAATACATTCCTGAGAACGATAACATACAATACTTATGTCTCATGGAAGAAGCAGTAGCATCTTCCCTATGATTTAATATAGCATGACATCCTTTAGTGCGCTATTCTCAAATAGGTTCCTGTGATGATCCAGCAATGAAAAACCAAAAAAATGGATCCACTCAGTTATAGTCTCTGGCCTTGATTATAAATGATTTTTTTTAATATCAGAAACTGAATTTGACCCACAAAAGTTGCAAGTACATCTCTTAGAGAATCATACAGCTCAGTTTACAGAGGCTAAAGCCCTATAATTATGTCAAAAACAAGTAAATACAACAGAACCAGTCTTGACATGTGCTGACTGTGATTATGTTAAGAACGTGGTAGAAATAGATCTTCTCATCTTGTCAACTACCGGATAGGAAACACGCAGAGGTAACTGCTTCCATATTTGTCCGCGTGGAAGAACGTTTATGAATTATTATTGGCTTGACTATTAGTACAGGTGTTACACATTCTGGTACATAAAGTTGGAAGTAAATTTTGTTATCAAAGTACATATATCATATGTCACCACACACAACCCTGAGATTCATTTTCCTCTGGGCATGCTCAGCAAATCTATGGAATAATAACTATAACAGAATCAATGACAGATCAACCAGAGTGCAAATGCAAATATAAATAAATAGCAATAAATAATAAAAGCAAGAGACAACAAGATAAAGAGTCCATGTTGTAAAAATATTGGTTGGTGATAAATGGGCAAGTGAGTGTAGTTGTCTCCTTTTGTTCAAGAGCTGAATGACTGTGGGGTAGTAACGTAGCGGTGTGAGTCCTGAGGCTCACAGGTGGCAGCAGTGAGAAAAGAAAATGGCCTGGGTAGTGGGGATCTCTGATGATGGATGCTGCCTTTCAACAACAGCGTTTCATGTAGATGTGTTCAATGGCTGGGAGTGCTTTGCCCATGCTGTACAGGGCCGAATCCACTACCATTTGTAGGCTTTTCTCTACAAAAGCACTGGTGTTTCCATAACAAGCCATGATGCAGCCAGCCCATACACTTTACATTACACAGCTATCAAAATTTGTCAAAGTTTTAGCCGTCATACCAAATCTCCACTGACTCCTAAGGAAGTAGGGGCGCTGCTGTGCTTGCTTCGCTATTGCACTTATGTTGAGGGTCCGGGACAGACCCTCTGAAATCGTAACAGCCAGGAATTTAAAGTTGCCTCTGCATACTGCAAGCCTCTTATACAGCTGGGGTAATAAATAAGAAAAATGTGTCAGCTGTAAGCTGTTGGGATGGACCTTACAATGGTAAAAGAGGGCAGGGTTGGTAGTTGCTAAGTCATAAATAAAAAAATAACCAGGTGATGTTTTAAGAATTCTCCTAGATACCACTAACCCAGTTCAAAAGGATTTCAATCACAGTACATCTAGGAAGCTGGGGGTAAAGGTACGGTTTGGGTATGTTACCCTAAAAAAGATAAGCAGTAAATACTTCCTGCCCACAAGTGGGAAGCACTGATTCAAGAAGCCAACCATGATTTGGACATAACCAGGGAGGCGGATAAGCCAATCATGAAAAATCAGCCGTGTAATATTGGTGGCCTTACGCATTGAGTGATTGTAAGTGATTCATTGCATATTGTAAGGAATGTCTGGCCTAAAATAAAAGAGCAGTCATAAGACCAACAAAACCAACTGCACCCATGCAGGTGTGGTAAATTGACCACATAGACGCCTCTCTGGCATCCCAAGGCAACAAACCTTACTGTAAGACTAGTAAGCATATTCTTGTGATAATTGATATTGTACGGGATACACATGGTACGTCTCCATTACTTCTTGTAATGAGACCCCAACCGCTACAGCACACCGAAACTCTGGATTTCCATATGCTGCCACCCCACTTGCATACACACTGACTGAGGGTCTTCCTTCATAGGTAAAGGTTTTCAAGCCAGGTGTGAACAAAGGGGCATACAAGTGGAGTACATCACTGCATTCCAGCCACAATTAAGTGGCATGGCAGAGAGAAGGAATTGAGAGATTATATGAGGCCTGGCAAAGCGACTCTAGAGGCAAAGTAGGCTGTACTTGTCCCTGAAGTGCACAAATTTGCCAACTGCAAAAAGAAGAGAACACCTTATTGCAATGTTCAGCGAAATAGATCCCTGTACTAACTCAGGCCAACCACCACCTATACCCAATACAACTACTCTCAAGGAATTGAGGAAGTTTATAGGAATTTAACAAAAAAGACAAAAAACCCTGCCAAGACAGCTTAGAGGCCAGAAAAAAGGGGACAGGTCCAAGAAAAGGTTCCAACCCTAATTTCTATCATAGATTAACAATGATAAGATTGTGGCAATCAAAACTAGGAGGAGAAATAAGATTGTAAGTAAAAATTTCTCTATAAAGAATAGTAAACTGCCTCTGCAGGACTTATCCCTCCCAGGATGATTGGAACCTTTATATTAGACTGGAACATGGGTCTATCACAGAACCCCTACACCCTAACAGGAAGATGTGGGGTGAGATATATGGAAAAGATAAAACACAAGTCAATGAAAAATTCCTCTTCACTTGAGGAAGATCTGATAGACAAATTGCCCAGGGATAATACACCCAGAATGTGTTGTTATTTTCTCGGTGAGACAGACTCAAACACCAGGAAGAAATCTTGCTTTTGCTGTATTTTACTTTTATATTTGTGCTTATAATAATATTGTTCAGTGCTGTCTTACTTACCATTCGCATTTTTCACAGATGAAGTCACATTTACTATGGAAATAGTCTCATCAGGCTCGGCACCCCTAAACCTAAATGACTCGGAGAATATTAGATTAAGGGGATCTGGAAGCAATGATGATTCTAATTCAAATATCACTAAATGGCCCTTACCTCTTGGTCATATGTAAACTAATACACTAGAGCTCTTAACCATTGCCTCTAACAAAGTGATGTTCCTGTTCTCTGACCACAGTCAGATGAAGTGAACACAGATACACGAGAAGGCAAAGAACCACTTGCAGATATTTGTTATGGTTATGGTTAATGTGCGCATGCGCCAGTTGTGCATACAGCCGGTTACAGTTGCTCCGCAATTTCTTACTTTTAAACTTTTTAACTTAGTTACTTGTTGTATTTTTTTTTCCTCACGGTAACACGTTGAAGCTGCACCCTCTCTAACATGCTGGTGGAGAAAGTTTTACTTGTTTTTTTAGCGCTGGAATTAGCTACTTTCGGACACATTTCGTTAGTGTGGCAGCAGGATGGCCGCATTGTGTATTCAAGGGACCAATTGATTACGCTCATGCCCATGCCCACTGGTTTAGCGAACAGAGCAGCGGACATCCCAGCTGAAATCTGGAGGAAAACACACAGAGGCTGCAGAAGGGGATCAAAAAGGCGAGGCAAGAGGACCGGAGGCTTATGGAGAAGAGAAGTTATAAGCCGTGTCTCCCATCTCTCATCATGGGAAATGTGAGGTCGCTGGGTAATAAAATGGACGAACTGACGGCGCTTGTCAGGAGTCAGAGAACATTTCGGGAGAGCAGTGTCATGTGCTTCACTGAAACGTGGCTGCACGAGGACATGCCCGATCAAAGCGTTTCCATAGAGGGCTTCCAGACCATTTGAGCTGACCAGAATTGCACTGAGAGCGGTAAGCGTAAAGGAGGGGGGCTGGCGGTTCTGGTAAACAACAGATGGTGCAATCCTGGGCATATTACGATCAAGGAACAGGTCTGTAGCCCAGATATTGAACTTTTTGCTGTTGGACTCCGGCCA
The DNA here is from genome assembly GCF_030028105.1 of Mobula birostris. Classification (NCBI taxonomy): domain Eukaryota; kingdom Metazoa; phylum Chordata; class Chondrichthyes; order Myliobatiformes; family Myliobatidae; genus Mobula; species Mobula birostris. The sequence continues at coordinate 83,018,507 of NC_092376.1, read as the reverse complement.
TATTATTTGCCAAGGGAAAACTCGCATGCAATCGTGGTTGTTGTGTACATCCCTCCCTCTGCCAACCCAACGTCGGTGTGTAACATCATTTACACCGTCATAGCCAGATTTCAAACCCAGCACCCGAGTGCCCTCATTGCCATCTCGGGTGACTTCAACCAGGCTACCATGACTAGAACACTGCCCAACCTCACGCAGTATGTGAGCTGCACAACCAGAGGGGAGAGGACTCTGGATTTGATGTACGCTAACATTAAGGATGCATACAGCTCCTCTCCCCTCCCCCCACCGGGAAGGTCAGATCACAACCTGATGCATCTAAAACCCTGCTATATACCTCCAGTGAAGAGTAAACCTGCAACCTCGAGGACAGTGAGGAAATGGTCGGAGGAGGCATAGGAGGCGCTGCAGGGTTGTCTTGAGGTGACAGACTGGCAGGCACTCTGTGAGCCACATGGAGAGGATATTGATGGGCTCACAGAATGTATCACTGATTACATTAACATCTGTGTGGACTGTAATGTTCTGACAAGAACTGTCCTTTGTTATTCAAATAACAAGCCATGGGTGACAAAGAACATTAAGGACATCCTGAACGCTAAAAAGAGGGCGTTTAGACATGGAAATAGGGAGGAGCTGAGGGCAATACAGAGGGACCTGAAAGCCAGGATCAGGGAGGCTAAAGACAGGTACAGGAGGAAGCTTGAGTGGAAAATCCGGCAGAACAACATGAGAGAGGTCTAGAGGGGGATGAGGACCATCACTGGGTTTCGGCAAACTAGCACAGAGCAGCTGAAGGCAGTGTGGACAGGGCCAACGAACTTAACCTGTTCTTTAACAGATTTGACATTATGACCCCTGCCCATCCCCCACATGAGCCATCTGTTGTCGGCCCCCAACCAACACATATTCCACTCTCCCCTCCTACCCCTCCTCACAGTCCTCCACCCTGCTCTCATGACTATACTCCTCCCTCACACGAAACCACCACGGTGAGTTTCACAACTGAACAGGTGAGAAGGCAGCTGAAACGTCTCAACTCAAGCAAGGCTGCAGGACCGGATGGTGTCAGTATCAGGGTGCTCAAAGCCTGTGCCCCTCAGCTACGTGGAGTACTTCGCCACGTATTCAACATGAGCCTGAGGCTCCGGAGGGTTCCTGTACTGTGGAAGACGTCTTGCCTCCTCCCTGTGCCGAAGACGCCGTGCCCCAGTGGCCTCAATGATTACAGACCAGTGGCATTGACCTCCCACATCATGAAGATGCTGGAGAGACTTGTTCTGGAGTTGCTCCGGCCTATGGTCAGGCCACACTTAGATCCCCTCCAGTTCGCCTACCAGTCTCGACTAGGAGTTGAGGATGCCATCGTCTTCCTGCTGAACCATGTCTGCGCCCACCTGGACAAGCCAGCGAGCACTGTGAGGGTTATGTTTTTTGACTTCTCCAGTGCGTTCAACACCATCCGCCCTGCTCTGCTGGGGGAGAGGCTGACAGCGATGCAGGTGGATGCTTCCCTGGTATCAAGGATTCTTGATTACCTGACTGACAGACCATAGTACATGTGCTTGCAACACTGTGTGTCCGACAGAGTGATCAGCAGCACTGGGGCTCCACAGGGGACCGTCTTGTCTCCCTTTCTCTTCACCATTTACACCTCGGACTTCAACTACTGCACAGAGTCTTGTCATCTTCAGAAGTTTTCGGATGACTCTGCCATAGTTGGATGCATCAGCAAGGAAGATGAGGTTGAGTACAGGGTTATGGTAGGAAACTTTGTAACATGGTGTGAGCAGAATTGTCTGCAGCTTAATGTGAAAAAGACTAAGGAGCTGGTGGTAGACCTGAGGAGAGCTAAGGTACTGGTGACTCCTGTTTTCATCCAGGGGGTCAGTGTGGACACGATGGAGGGTTACAAATACCTGGGGATATGAATTGACAATAAACTGGACTGGTCAAGGAACACTGAGGCTGTCTACAAGAAGGGTCAGAGCCGTCTCTATTTCCTGAGGAGACTGAGGTCCTTTAACATCTGCCGGATGATGCTGAGGATGTTCTACGAATCTGTGGTGGCCAGTGCTATCATGTTTGCTGTTGTGTGCTGGGGCAGCAGGCTGAGGGTAGCAGACACCAACAGAATCAACAAACTCATTCGTAAGGCTAGTGATGCTGTGGGGATGGAACTGGACTCTCTGACAGTGGTATCTGAAAAGAGGATGCTGTCTACGTTGCAAGCCATCTTGGTCAATGTCTCCCATCCACTACATAATGTACTGGGTGGGCACAGGAGTACATTCAACCAGAGACTCATTCCACCGAGATGCAACCCAGAGCGTCATATGAAGTCATTCCTGCCTGTGGCCATCAAACTTTACAACTCCTCCCTTGGAGGGTCAGACACCCTGAGCCAATAGGCTGGTCCTGGATTTATTTCATAATTTACTGGCATAATTTACATATTACTATTTAACTATTTATTACTATTTTTCTATTACTATTCTATTACTATTTATTATTTCTATGACTATTACTATTTACTATTTACTGATAGTAGTATTACTATTACTATTTCTATTACTATTTATTATTATGGTACAACTGTAACGAAAACCAATTTCCCCTGGGATCAATAAAGTATGACTATGACTATATTGAAGGTAAACTAACAGAGGGATTGCTTGCCAAGGACCCCTCTACACTTGCAGAGAAGTATAGACACTGCAATATCATTGAATGATCCCATTCAAGGGAACATGGCACTGAAACCATTAGACTAAAATATTGTGAAAACTTCAATTTTTAATGAAGACATCAATCAGACAGAAATCTTATTTCACTTTCCCTTTATGGCCAACAAGTATATGAACATAATTCCTAAAAAGATGTTGGATGTTTCTATTTCTCCAATTATGGCCACTATTCCCGTCCATTGTTAAACATTGAGAGATTGAAATTGGAATGGGGAGTGATGAAGGAGAACTTCCTGTAATACCCTCCTCTCCATCACCATTCCCCATTCTCATATCCCTCCCTCACCTTATCCCCTTCGCTGCCCATTACCTCCATCTGGCGCTCCTTCCCCTTGTTACAAGGGTCACCCCTTGTATAATGATCAGTGAGGGAAAAAGAATCTCTATTTACCAACAAGTAACTTTTATTGTTTCAACTGAAAAGCACGTGGGTTCATAAACTATCTACCTGTGTGCACCCTGCTAGAATTCCTGACCCTCCATGAACAGTCAATGAAGAGAAAATATACTACATTGGAAAGGAATCCAAGTGTTCCTCGTGGTCCTGATCTCCACATGTCTGTGGGGTCCTCCTTATCCACGCTGGTTATTCTCTGGTTGCAGGAAAATTATCACCCCTGCATATTTGGAGCTCATGACTCTTATACTGTTCTTCATCAGTTGAACTGTTGAATCTCCATCCTATTGGCTCAAGGTCACCTGACCTACCTGGGTCACCTTCTTACTGGTTGTTGTATAGGGCTACACCACCATTGTTTCATGGCTCTGTCCACCCCAGCCTTAAGTATTTGTGTCTTTACACTTGGACTGGCCCAAACCAGTTAAATGAGGCAACCTAGGCAGAGTCTAACAAGATTACTGACTGCAGGTCTGGCATTTTACATAATAAGTAACTACTCCTCCGAGAATGGTCTCAGATCTATCAGGTCATTACCTGAAGACCCTTGTCTCCACATTCAGTTGCTCTGATTAGATTATCCCAGAGCAAGAATCAGATCAGAGTCAACTCCCAAATAGCCACTTGTTTGAAAATGGTCTCGGGTTTAGCAGGTCATTTCTTGAAGCTTCCTGTGTCCGTATTCAGTTGCACTGAGTAGATTATCCAAGAACAAGAATCAGTTCAGAGGTCACAAAATGTGGGGAAACAAAGACAACGGTTTGTCTGCTTACCCTGTCCTTGATTAGACTGTCTTTTCTTCAGGCCGACACCCTTCCTTTTCTTCCATGGCCTTCTGTGTTCTCCTATCAGATTCTCTCTCTTCCAGCCTTTATCTTTTTTACCAATCAACTTCTCAGCTCATCCTTTCACACCTCCCCTTCTCCCAATTTCACCATCAACTACTACCTTGTACTTCTTCTTCTCTTGCCTCCACCTTCTTATTCTGACTTATATTTTCTTTTTTCCAGTCCTGATGGAGGGTCTCTGCCTGAAATGTCAACTGTTTACTCTTTTCCATAGATGCTGCCTAGTCTGCTGACTTCCTCCATCATTTTGTGCGTATTCCCATGTTGTGACATGTTTTCCTTTCTTGGTGCTTAGAATTAAAGGTAGAGACAAAATCCTCAAATTCACAGTGGGAGAGTTGCACTCTTTCTTACATTTGTAAATGTTTTATATTATATATATTATTGTATTTTGAAATTATGTAACTGATGGATATATTTTTTTATAATTAAAATATAAGATTACTAATCGTTAGGCAAAAGAAGACTGCAATATATGATCAGTAACTTGTTTACAAGAAGTTTTCAGGAAAACTGAGTAAAGTCGTGCATTGCATCAAAAGCAATGCAAACAACTCTGTGAAAGAGATGAACTATCTTCGGTTTATTGAGAGACATTGCAGCTGACCTGATGAACTATCTGTGACAGAGATAGAGAACTGAGTTTCTACCAAGGAAAGTGAAGAACAGTTTGTTGGAACAAGATGTTAAATGTGGACTCTACAGACTTATGCTATGGACATTGATGCTTCGTTGTCATGTTTATGGAAAATTATAATGGCAACATTTACTTGAGGTCTGGGAAATGTATGCAGCTAAGACTGAGGAAGTGAATCTTTTACAGAGAAAATCACACAGGAACCCCTACACTGGGAAGTACTCAATGAGTTCTTTGAGCATTGGAGCGAAAAGAGTCATTTCTAGCACTGATAACCTACTAGAACAAATGGAGGGGTGACAGTCTATTCCAAAGGGGTGTCTTGGTCCTGAAGCTGGTATCAGTAGGAAGAAGCTGGGTTAGAAATCTTTGTTTAGGAAGTCGGGTTGTTCTGGATATTTATTTCTTGTTTTTATTTTAGCTAATATTGCTTTCTACGCACTGCTGCAACTTGTGTCATAAACAGATGCAAGTACCCTTCCAGCTAATTGTTGTTTGACTTCTGGTCATAAATGGATGTCAGTCTTCTGTTCTTAAAATGTAAATAGAAAATGATAATCAGTTTGAAGTTAAAAATCATACTCTAAGCAACAGCTTTGCAAACAGGCTCTGTATTTTGCAGGCTCCTTGTCTGTAAAAGCAGATGCTAGCTCCTTACAGCTACTTTATAATTGCTCATGGTAGAGTATAAGAGAAGGGGTTGTTTAATTAATGTTGTCTCAAATAGACAAGCTGACCCTTAAATTGCTTAGTTCAAGGAAGTTTGTAGAGCAAATTGATACTGTAAATTAGTATATCGATAACTAAAGCGTTTATAGTTGAAATTGGTTTATGTACTCAGAAGTTAGCTTTATGTTTATGATGTATATGTTTTGGAAATGTTTAAGATAGAAATCCTCTGTGGGTTATAAATGTGTTTTAAGAGTGTTGTCTGGATTTAAACATGTATTACTGAAAATAAATGAACTGTACTTTAAACTACTTTGTTCACTGGAAGTATCTTTGTGATACGGAGAAGGAATCAATTGCTTGAATACTGGATATTGGCAACAAAACTCACTGTGGAGAATAAACAGGGAAGTAAACTCATTTTTGAAGATTGTGTAGTTACAGAATGATCTCCCTTTAGTGAGAGTGCTTGTAGCTATCTATATCTGATAGGGCTTAGAGTCTTCTTTTGAGTTTAGAGCATCATGGTCAGCAAACCCATCACAAAAGGAAATACCATACATAATTGTTATTCTTTTTAACAAACTGCATGCATTCTCTGGTCTTCTGAACAGTTCACGTATTCCACACGGAATTTAAAATAAGTGTAGAAAACCTATGCGAGAATCAATTTTCTCTGCTGAAGAAATCCAAAACAAGGGGACGAAATTTTCAAATTAGTTTAGTGAAGCACTTCTTTTCACAGCAAGTGCACCAGAAATCTAATACTTTCTTCCTAAAAGGGCCAGGAGCATTGAGTCAATTGAAAGATTCAAGGCTGATTTTGATAAACTATCAGCAAGAATGCCAGGTTTATGGATCACCTGACGAATGGAACAAGCCAGAGGGGCTGAATAGTCTACTCCATTTTCAAAATTCCAAAGTAAATGATTGCTACAAAGTAACATTCTGATTTTTTCCTCTCAAATGCAACAAAATTTTAGTCCATTGACTAACATTATAATCATCTCCAAAATGTATTTGTTTCATTGCATCTATTGCATTTTGAAATAAAACTGTAAATATATAGCAGTTATTTTTCATCTTTTGTAGTGCTTTCATTTTCTGGCTTATTGCCCAGACATCAGTTGTTGCGGGAGCTGCCTGAGCCAGCCAAATCCTACACAGAGACTGCAGCTGCTTCTTGGGATTGTCCAAATATATTTTTACATTTTGACCTTGGATAAAATAGATAAAGACTCCTGGTAGTTAATGCTTATTTCTGTGACATGAAACAATATAACTTAATAGTCCACCTTCATAGTTATTGATATAACAACCTCAAGTACTTACAATCACTACTACGTGTCAAGAGGCAGGTGCCATCAGATAATAAATCATAGCAGCACTCCATCTTTTTAATTTTCTAGCAGATTCTGCACATAGAAAAATGCATGTGTTTATCTATAGCTTTCTTAGTGAAGCCTGGATTGTAAGAATGAATCTTTACCCCTGTAGAATTCCATTAGATCCCTTTTCTTTGGATGATTGCTCTCCTACCACAAACTCAGCTCTGCCAGAGCCTCTGGAGAAATGGCGGAAAAATTAAATACAGGTTGCAAAAAGGTAGAACTTCCAAAGGGACTTCCAGGGTATTCTTCATTATCACTAATAGAATGGATTATGTACGTAGCACCTACAAATCAGGAGTAGGTTGTTGAATTAGGAGCTGCTTTGCATGCTAGATATTTTTGAATATTGTTTGAGTATGGTTGCATTGTATAGCTTGCATCACTACCTCAAAGACAGAACATAAGTATGTCTACCTTAATTCATAGATAGCGACTCACCACACTGTGCAATCTTCCCAACAGTGCGAGCCTTTTACCAGGCAAATGATATTCTCATTTTCTTATTAAGTATAGCAGGCAGTGAAAACAAGCACCTGCTCAAATTTGATTTTTATTTCAGCATCCATATTTGTTTATGAATAGCTGATCTAGATAAGAGGTAAATATGAAACAAGCCAGGTAAGAACACTGGATTTCCTTCTCTGAATCGTATCAGTGAAACAAATGAGATTTCCTGAGAAACTTTTCTTTTGTTGGTTACCATTACCATAAGATCATAAGACCATAAGACATAGTAGCACAATTAGACTATTTGGCTCATCGAGTCTGCTCTGCCATTCCATCATGGCTATTTACTATCCCTCTCAACCCCATTCTCCTGTCTTCTCCAAGTAACTCTTGCTGTTCTGACTGATCAAGAACCCATCAACTCCTGCTTTAAATATACTCAATGACTTGTCCTCCACAGCTGTACATAGCACGGTGGATTCACCACTCTCCTCATCTCTGTTCTAAATGGATGTCCCTCTATTCTGCGGCATGCTCTCTATAGGAAACCATGTCCACTCCATCTAGGCCTTTCAATATTTGATAGGTTATAATGAGGTGTTCCTCTTCCTCCTAAACTCCGGTGAGTACAGGCCCAGAGCCATCAAATGCTCCTCATACTTAAACCCTTTCGTTCCCAGAATCATACTCGTGAACTCCTTCTGGACCTCTTCAATGCCATCACATTTTTTTTCTGAGATAAGGGGCCCCAAACTGCTCATAATGCTCAAAGTGTAGTTTGACCCCTGCCTTATAAAGCCTCAGTATCACATCCTTGCTCTTATATACTAGCCTCTCGAATTGAATGCTAACATTACATTTACCTTCATTACAATTAACGTTCTGCAAGTTAACCTTTAGGGAATCCTGCACAAGGGTTCCCAAGTTCCTTTGCAGCTCTGCTTTTTGACATTTCTCCCTGTTTATAAAATAGATTTCACCTTTTTTCTCCTTCTACCAAAGTGGATGACCATACACTTCCCTATGCTATATTCCATCTGACACTTCTTTGCCCATTCTCCCTGTTTATGCCCTTCTGCGTGCTTCTTGCTTTCTCAACACTATCTGTCCCTCCACCTATCTTCGTATCATCTGCAAACCTGAAAATTTGGCCACAAAGCAATTAATTCCATCATCCAAATTGTTGACATACAACGTGAAAGGAAACAGACCTAATACCAACCCCTGCAGAACACTAGTTGCCACCGGCAGCCAACCAGAATAGCACCCCCCACCCCATTCTCATTGTTTGCCTCCTTCCAGTCAACCAATCTTCCATAGAACCATAGAACCATAGAACCATAGAAACTACAGCACAGAAACAGGCCCTTTGGCCCTTCTTGGCTGTGCCGAACCATTTTCTGCCTAGTCCCACTGACCTGCACACAGACCATATCCCTCCATACACCTCCCATCCATGTATCTGTCCAATTTATTCTTAAATGTTAAAAAAGAACCCGCATTTACCACCTCGTCTGGCAGCTCATTCCATACTCCCACCACTCTCTGTATAAAGAAGCCCCCCCTAATGTTCCCTTTAAGCTTTTCCCCCCTCACCCTTAACCCATGTCCTCTGGTTTTTTTCTCCCCTTGCCTCAGTGGAAAAAGCCTGCTTGCATTCACTCTATCTATACCCACCATAATTTTATATACCTCTATCAAATCTCCCCTCATTCTTCTACGCTCCAGGGAATAAAGTCCTAACCTATTCAACCTTTCTCTGTAACTGAGTTTCTCAAGTCCCAGCAACATCCTTGTAAACCTTCTCTGCACTCTTTCAACCTTATTTATATCCCTCCTGTAATTTGGTGACCGAAACTGAACACAATACTCCAGATTCGGCCTCACCAATGCCTTACACAACCTCATCATAACATTCCAGCTCTTATACTCAATACTTCGATTAATAAAGGCCAATGTACCAAAAGCTCTCTTTACGACCCTATCTACCTGTGACGATACTTTCAGGGAATTTTGTATCTGTATTCCCAGATCCCTCTGTTCCACTGCACTCCTCAGTGCCTTACCATTAACCCTGTATGTTCTACCTTGGTTTGTCCTTCCAACGTGCAGTACCTCACACTTGTCAGTATTAAACTCCACCTGCCATTTTTTAGCCCATTTTTCCAACTGGTCCAAGTCCCTCTGCAGGCTCTGAAAACCTTCTTCACTGTCTACTACACCTCCAATCTTTGTATCATCAGCAAACTTGCTGATCCAATTTACCACATTATCATCCAGATCATTGATATAGATGACAAATAACAATGGACCCAGCGCTGATCCCTGTGGCACACCACTAGTCACAGGCCTCCACTCAGAGAAGCAATTCTCTACCACCACTCTCTGGCTTCTTCCATCGAGCCAATGTCTAATCCAATTTACCACCTCTCCATGTATACCTAGCGACTGAATTTTCCTAACTAACTTCCCATGCGGGACCTTGTCAAAGGCCTTACTGAAGTCCATGTAGACAATATCCACTGCCTTCCCTTCATCCACTTTCCTGGTAACCTCCTCGAAAAACTCCAACAGATTGGTCAAACATGACCTACCACGCACAAAGCCATGTTGACTCTCCCTAATAAGCCCCTGTCTATCCAAATGCTTGTAGATTCTGTCTCTTAGTACTCCTTCCAATAACTTACCTACTACTGACGTTAAACTCACCGGCCTATAATTTCCCGGATTACTTTTCGATCCTTTTTTAAACAACGGAACAACATAAGCCACTCTCCAGTCCTCCGGTACTTCACCCGTAGACAGCGACATTTTAAATATTTCTGCCAGGGCCCCCGCAATTCCAACACTAGTCTCCTTCAAGGTCCGAGGGAACACTCTGTCAGGTCCCAGGGATTTAACCACTTTAATTTTCCTCAAGACAGCAAGCACCTCCTCCTTTTCAATCTGTACAGTTTCCATGGTCTCACTACTTGATTCCCTCAATTCCATCCATGCAGGTATTTTTCCTGGAATACCATGGTTCATATCTTGTGAGCAGCCTTATCTGTAGTACCTTGTGAGAGGCCTTTTGAAAATCCAAGTAAACACCATCCACTGATGTTCCATTGTCTACCCTGCTTGTTATTTCCTCAAAGATTTCTATCAGATCTGCTAGGCAAAATTTTCCCCATAAAGAAATCATGCTGACTTTGACCTACTTTATCATCTGCCTCCAAGTACTCCAAAACCTCATCCTTAATAATGGACTCCAACATTTCCCCACCATTGAAGTCAAGCTAACTGGTGTGTAAATTCCTTTCTTCTGCCTTCCTCACTTCTTAAAGAGTGGAGTGACATTTGCGATTTTCCAGTCTTCAAGAGCCATTCCAGAATCTAATGATTCTTGTAAGCTCATTACTAATGCCTCGACTATCTCTTCAGCTACCTCTTTCAGTACTCTGGGGTGTAGTCCATCTAGTCCAGGTGATTTATAGTATCCACTTTCAAACATTTCAGCTTTCCAAGCACCTTCTCCTTAGTAATAGCAACTACACTCACTTCTGCTCCCTGATATAATCAAATTTCTGGCAAACTGACTTCCACAGTGAAGACTGATAGAAGATGCTTATTAGGTCCGCCTGCTACTTCTTTGTCCCCTATTACTACCTCTCCAGAGTCATTTTTCATATCTGAAAAATATATCTGAAAAATGTTTGTCCTCTATTCTGTTGTTGGTTAGCTTACCTTCATATGTCAGTTTTTCTCTCCTTGCAACTTTTTTAAGTTGCCTCCTGTTGGTTTGTAAATATTTCCCCATCATCTAACGTCCACTATTTTTTTTCTATTTTACTGATAGCATCTGTTAATTCCAGATTATTTAATTATTTGCATTTAAATTCTGCGGCAGGATTTGAATATTTGACCTTTTGTTGCCAACTTGGTAACTGCGCTATGTGGTAATGTAACCTCTAGTATATTGCGAATATACCTCGTGAATGCTGAAAGAGTTGGGTGTAACAGGGAGACTTGTGTCAGTTACAAAAACACTGGGTCAAGTTTTATGTGAATTATGCTGTCCATTTTAGTACCTCTCAACAGGAACTATCCACTGGCTTCGGTGGGATGTGATGCAAGTTCACTGGATTCTGTAACCAGGGTTTACAGAAGTTAAATTGTGAAGGCAGTTTGCATGAATGTCACTTGTTTTTCCTCAAAAGAATCACAAACAAGAAAAGATAACTTTAGAAACAGCTTCTATAAAGGATTCTTGGACAACACTGAGATCAATGTTTCTCCCTTAAGATTATAAATAAATTTAAAATAAATGTAAGGAATTGAAGATAAAAGTACAAATCGGCCACTTTCTCATCAAATAGGAGAGGAGGCTTGAAAGTGTGAATAGGTTTGCCTACTCTCATCTCAATAAACCCAATAAAGTAGCTCCCATGATGCACCACCCTTAATAATATATGCTGTGAGCAGTGTTTTTGATGTATTTTTTAGTATCTTTCCATAGTAAATAATTTCTACAAAAAATAATCATTGGACACTATTAACAGATTTATCATCATAAGCTGTAAGCAATGCCTAATGATTACCAACCAAGTAGTTATCAACCAATTAAACCACTAAATAACATTTGAGCAATCCAAAATGACGTGCAGCTCATTGAGATACCTTAATCTTCTTGACCTAATCCTTTGACATCTGTGATAGGATTACATTTCTGAGTCATTTTAAATTAACCATCAGTGAAGCAAATTTCAATTTTGTCGCACTTTATTAAGTGCTAAACATGGGTGGTATTAAAGCCTATTTGAAGCTGAGTTTAAAATGCACTCCATAGGAGACATACTTAACAGAGGCGAGAAAACCTTTCATGCATCTTACACATGAAAATTAATTGGAACATTGAAAATCATTATCTGTCAGATAACAATATGAGTTTTAGGCTTTTGTATCAAAAAACACCTACTATAAAGTCAGTGGAATGATCAAACTAAGGAGGGGAAAATGGGTTTGTTTCAGCTGTGAAATAAGTACAAGAACGATTAGCATCAGGTGGTAATGTTATCTTGGTTTGGGAAAATTTTCAGACATCACTGGCAATTAAATTACACAGATTTTTTGGTCTTTACTGCATTTAGTTATCTGCCTATTGCCTGTTTTGGGACTGTGCCATTGAAGAAATGTCAGCTTCTGTGCACTCCCTGAGGCTTCAGCCCATTTACAGCCATACTCGGGTCTGTTTCCCTGCCCTAGCACACCAATCTCGACCTGCAAGTTGGCAACTCAGCTGTGATCAGCTCCCCTCAAGTGTTCAGTCACATTCCATCCTTCCCAAGGCAAACCCAGTAGCCTCTATTAGTACTAACAGTAGTCCAAAGTAAATCTTTTTGAAATAATTGAGCTGCATCGGGGAGTACAAATGCTATTGCCAGCTGACACTGATTATTGAAATGAGGAATTCAAGCATTGCTTACAATTAAGTTTCTAGTATTTTGGCTGAAGCTCTATCAAAAAATGTCTTTGGATGAAAAATTATTGTTCAGCAGTTAAATGGATTTGGACCTCTAATTAGCATACATCTGAAATCTCAGTTGGACCCTTGCACACAATACTAATACTCAGTGTGTTAAGTTAATATGGCAGAAGTGTTCTTTGTTCTTCCAGCTCTGTCCCTCAGCCTTGCCCGCAGTGAGTTAATTGACCAGCCAGGAGTACTGATCAGACAATATGACACAATGATCCGCAAGCACAGCAAAACACTTAAGAGGCCCCAGTGAAGATCCTGTAGGTTTATCCTTTTGTATTAATTCATAGGACACTCATTCTGCTTCAGTGGAATGTAAGCTATAGCCCAGCTCCTGACAATTGAACACATCATCAAGTTTGATGCTGTCCTAAGGTATGCTGGAGTATGCTACTGCTGTCAGAGCCTGAGGACTCGCACCACCAGATTAAAGAACAGTTACTACCTCTCAACCATCAGGCTCTTGAATAAAAGAGGATAACTATTTTCACTTACCCCATCATTGAGATGTTTCCACAATTAATAAACGACCTTTGAGGACCCTTTATCTCATTAACTCATGCTCTCAGTATTTATTGCTGTTTATTAATATTTGCATTTGCACAGTTTGTTGTCTTCTGGACTCTAGTTGATCTTTCATTATCCTGTTATATTTTCTAATCTATAGATTTTCTGAGTATGCCTACAGGAAAATGAATCTCAGGGTCGTATATGGTGACATACATGTGCTTTGGTAATAAAATTTACTTTATTTTACTTTACTTTTAATCTTTTAAATCAAGTCTGTTTCTCTCAGGAGTGTCTGGTGGCATTGTTCACAGAACTGGGGCATTCTAATTGGAGTCTCAGCCACGACCAGCATGATTAAAACAGATTGTTCTATCACTGTTAAGTTCTATCTGTGAGTAAATTGGTTACAACCTTTCCTACAACAACTGTGACACTTCAGGCATTCTTTCATTGGTGGAAGAACATTCTGCAATGTGCTGAGATGATACATAACTCAAGTTATTTCTTTTTACGGTAAGCAAAACAAAAACTTCAAAATATGTATTTTAATTGCACTTTATAGTTAAAAACCTTAAGAAATGTCATCAGTATGGTGATTCAGTTTTCAGTTTCTAGCTGTCACAGGCATTTAATGCTCATTCCAAAAGATGATGATAAGTCACCATCATGAAGTGCATCAGTTATTTGGGTGAAAACAGTCCCATATTTCTGTTGGGAGGAAGTTCCAGATTTAGAGCCTGTCACAGTAAAGGAAGGGAAACATTTTATGGTCTTGGAGGTGAACTGCAACTGGTGGGTATTCCCATGAACTGCTATCCTTTTGATTCTTGATGATAAAGGTCATGGCTTAGGAGGTTGTCAATGAAGAAGCTGAAGCAAGCAACTTCAGCCAGTTGTTTAGATGATACATGCTCCATACACAATACCCAGTGGTGGAGAGAATGACAAATCAGCGGTCTGCTTTATCCTGAGTGGTGTTGAATTTATTGAGAATTTCTGAAGCTGCACTCATCCAAGGAAGTGGCGAGTTTTCCAGCACACACCAGAGGGTTTCTGATCTGTTCTCACAGCTCCGGCTGTTGCAGATGAGTTTTGGGTCAGTATTATCCCTTGGGGTGTTGCTGGTGGGAGGCTCAGTAATGGAAAAGTCATTGATTGTCAAGGACAGGTTAGACTTTCTCTTGTTGGAGGTGGTCATTATGATGTAATTATTACTAGCCCATTATCAGCTCTGACCTCAATGTGTCTAGGTCTTGCTGAATGCGGTAATAGACTCGCATTTCAGAGAAATTTCATTTGACATTGAACATTGTGCAATGATCAGCTTATATTCCTACTGATTTCATGATCAAAAGAAAGTTGAGGACCAAGCAGCTGAATATAATGGCTCCCAGGATACAACTTTGGGAACCTCTTGCAGTGATCATTCCCACATTCTTTCTATTTGTTATTTCCAAGATGATCTGAACAGCCACTGTGTATCCTATCTATTTTGAGAATATCTTCCTAATAAATGAGGAAATAAAACAAATCTATTACAAGTGAAAATAAGGTGGGTCAAGCTTGACAGGAAGCATCATTTGTTTCCAGTGATTTGGAAAGTATCATATTCCCATATCAATTGAACCATTCTACAAAATAAACTGAATACTCATGCTCTAAAAATTCTCTTTTATTTAAACAAAACTGTTAGTAATATCACCACAGCCTGTGACTGCTATGCTTTAGAATAGTACAGCAACTTGCTTTGCAGATGTACTGAATAACATTGCAAAATATTTGGCAGAGAAAAAGACAACCTAGGCTACTGGGAATTAGCCTCTGACTGCAGGTAGCATGGAAAATTCCATGAAGGTGTCTACTGGTGTAATAAATCAAGAAAGATGCTACAACAAATGTACAAAACCTGCTAAAAGTGGTACAATTTCAGAAAATTTTGGTTATTACTTAAATATTGAAGGAAATATATTTTATCCAGAGCCACAGATGGCATTTTATGTCACTTATTGGCTCAAATCATGGCTGCCTCTTTCATTTTCCCCTTATTTAAGCTTCTGTGATACCGCTCCATCACCAGCAGCATATCTTTCACTATGTAAAATCACAACACTGATAGAATGATGGAAGATCTGTTAGTAATGAGTTGCTGGAATCTGTTGCTTGATAGATGAACAGCAGTAGTTCAGTATAAAGGGCTGTAAACAAACTGCAATTGCTATGCATTTTGAAATTCATATTTTATGTCAAAAGGACTGAATGATTTCAAGGGGATTTGTGGCCAATTATTACAGGTTTAAGCAATAGGTTTGTCAAGGATGAGCAAAGCTCCTGTTGTGTACTTCAAAAGTTTGCTTTATATAAACAGTTTGCAAACACCAAAAGGGTGTCTGACCAGCTGAAGAGCTCATTTGTATTGATCACTGTTGGCATTAAAGTAATAAAGCAGCTTTGTTGAATTGTTCGTCCCTTTGAAGTGAGCAGTTGAATTACAAATCTTGTAATTGAGATGCACAAAGTGAAATAGGATTGAAGCATTTATTTAATTCATTCTCAATTGACATGATAAATTTAAATGCAGTGATTCAGGAAGAGATGACCAAGGATAATCAAACGATGCCTTGTCTCTTGACTTTTTAAAATATATATGACTGTGGTAATGAAGTATCCATTTTTGATTATTAGTCCAGGAAAATAATCAATAAATATAAGTTCATATTGTCTCATATCAAGTTGATACAGTGACAGATCTCACAGTTTTTTTGTCATGAAAGTGAAGGTTCCAGCCTTATGCCTTAATTTCAACATCTAGGCCAGTTAGTGCACAGATAGCCTGACAGTTGGAAAAGCATTTCAGAATCACTCACAAGAATGTAGAATCATAAACTTCCTGAAAGTTTCATGCTGACATCAATCCGACTGGATTCTGATGTTTTATTCTTTGTGGAGTGCCAGGTTCCTGCAGCGTCTCAGAAGTTACTAGAGAAAATGTGGAACTTTTACCCGAGACACCTCCACTAAGGGAAAGCACTCCTACTTAGTCATTCATAATATTTTATACTCTAATCAATTTCCCTCACCACCACCAACAACAGCCTCCACTGTTCCAAGGAAAGCAAACCCAGCCTCGCCAGTGTCTCCTCATATCTGAAACACTCCACCTCAGGTAACATCTTAGTGAATCTCCTCTACATCCTTTTCAGAGCATTGATATCTTTCCTATACTTAGCAAGCAGAACTATCCAACTCCATTCATATTAATGGATAAGAATACACCTAAGGATTCAGGTAATATGCATTTTCCTGTTAATTGCATTAATTAATATTTGCTAATTTATACATGTGTTTAATTTTTTACATTGTCTAGCATTTTAAACATTTTAAATTTTAATAGTAAAGTTTTAATAGGATGATTAAAGGAGAATGGAGGTCAAGGCATGGTCAAGACAGTGTTAGAGTTGGAGTGAGCGAATTGGAGAGGAGTCTAAGTGGAGGGGTTTTGGAGCCTGTCCACTTAAATTGGGAGCGAAGTTGGATTGACCTAAACCAAGTTGGAAAGGTCAAGAACAGCCTCGGGCTGGGCAGTGAGGTCTAGGCCCAGCATGTATAGCTGCAGCAGGACCTGGGTCCTAGTGCGCGAAGATGACCCGGTGTTTGGACGATACAAGCACCAGCCCCGATAGACTGAAAAGGCAGGGTATTGGGACCGGAGGCAAGGGTTAGGCCAAATCTGCTCACTCTTCTGTGATGTTCACTTCTCTCTCTATGGTGCTGAATCTGTGAGACTACTCTGGCTGCTATGCCCTCTATGTCTGTGAGTTTCGTGGTGATTTGCCCCACTCTGTGATAAACTGAGACCAGGGCAATGGGCCTGCTCTGGCTGTTCCAGGTCTACAGACTCAATTTGGTTTGGAATGCTGTTGCTTCCTTTTATTGTTTGCATGATTTGTGTTTTTTTCTCTCTCTTCCTCTGTGCATTGGGTGTTGATCTTTTTTTTAATTGGGTTCTTTTGGGTTTCTTGTTTTGCGGTTGCCTGTAAGCAGACAAACCTCAAGGTTGTATAAGTTATACATTCTTTGATAATAAATGTACTTTGAATCTTTGAATCTTCTAATTTTCAATGGAAAAGCCATCTTATATAGTGATTCAGAAATTTAAAATGTTGGAAAAGATTTGTGGCTCGGGTTGAGGATGTTGTTCACCGAGCTAGCTTGTTAGCTTGCGGACCTTTTGTTACCCAGCTAGGCAACATCATCAGTGCAACTTTGAATAAAATGTTGGTGATCTACATTGTTCGTCTTTTATGTGTCCTGTGATTAGTCCATTTGTGTGTGTGTGTGTGTGTGTGTGTGTGTGTGTGTGTGTGTGCGCGCGTGTGTGTGTGTGCGCGTGTGTGTGCGTGTGTGTGTGTATGTATGTCTGTGTGTGTGTGTGTGTGTGTGTGTGTAGATGAGCTTTTTCTTTTGGGTACTAATTATATAATCCGCAATTGGTTTGTTAAAATCCAATTAATTATCGCCTAATAACAACCTTTAAATTTCTCTAGTGGGGACACAAACCAATTTCAAGGAGACTTGGAGAACATCCTTGAATCTTTCCTTCTGTTCACCCGTTAACCTCTTGCAACAACAAAGCATGAAATAGAGAGTTTGTTATGAGACTTGGGCATAGAGAGTGTGAATGACCTGGCCTCCTTGCAAGAGTAATTGAGTATACATAAATGGTTGCAGTTTTGGGGAAGAAAGTGTGAGAAAAGTTTTACTTTTCTTGCCAGTCGATTTGGTGGATATCGTAGATAATGCAATTACTGCCAAAGTCCCCTTCAATTACCTTTACACACCCGGCAAAAGATTGCTCCCTGTGCTCAGCTTTGACACTCTCCGTCCAATGGGAAGGGAGTGTGATTTTCACTGCATGTTGTTCCTGATGGCAATTCAAGGAGCAGCAGCAACCACTCTACATCACTTCTCCTGACCTAATGGAAGCCTTTGACTCCCTCCACAGAAATTTTTCTCCATCTTGTTCCTGCTCCATAATGGTACGGAAGCTGCGAGCTGTTCCAATGGGGCTACAATTGACTCAATCTCAATGCCGATTGTTGTCCGCCTCACACTTTTTACAGTTCATCTCATAGCTATGTTCCATCTCACTTTTATCAAGAAGCAGAGAAATTCTACAGGACAAATAGGAACCTTCCACCTATGTAATCTCCACTAGAGATTCCACCTTAGTCAGTGAGTTGCAGGAGGCACATGAAAATGTACTTATCAGAAGGTCAAAATTCAAGCCTTTTGCAATGAAAGTTATTCCAGAATCTTAACAGTGTGAGTGTAGCACAGGTTTACTCATTTATTCTATTTAAATATGCATTTTTCATGTCAGTAGCCTTGATTAGTTTGGATTAGGTAAGATTATTTGTGTTCTTGGCAGTTGTAGAATCACAGCTGGAAGAAATCTGAAATATTGGATCAAAAATTTATGGCAGTTCATTTTGGATAGTACCTTCAGCATGGATAAACTGTATTTTACAGAACACTTTGGTGGTTTGAGCCTTATATGTGATTAATTATATACTTAATGGTCACTTTATAAGGTACACCTGCAGGTTAATGAAAATATCTAATCAGCCAATCATGTGGCAACAAGTCAATGAATAAAAGCATGCAGACATGGTCAAGAGATTCAGCTATTGTTCAGAACAAATATCAGAATGAAGAATAAATATAATCTCAGTGACTTTGACTGTGCAATGATTACTGTTGCCAGACAGGATGGTTTGAGTTTCTGAGAAACTGCTGAACCCCTGGGATTTTCATGCACAACTGTCTCCAGAGTTTACAGAGAAAACAAGCAAAAAAAAAAAATCAAGTGAGCAGCTGTTCTGTAGGCAAAGATGCCTTTTTTAATGGGAGAGGTCAGTGGAAGTTAGTCAAACTGGTTCAAGTTGACAGGAATGTGACAGTTACCCAAATAAGCACGTGTTACAACAGTGGTGTGCAGAAGAGTGTCTCTGAATGCACAACACAGCAACCTTGAAATGGATGGGTTGCAAAAGACCATGAATATACACACTCTGTGACTATGTTATTAGGTACAGGTAGTGCTTAATGAAGTAGCCACTGAGAAGTATGATGTATTAACAATCACTTTTCTCTGTGCCACACTTGAGATAATGAACCAGCTCAGAACCATTTACAGAGTTACAGATCAAATACAAAGGAGGAATTGTACATACATAACATAACAATAATATGATACCATTATTGTTAGAATGACTCTGTAAGCTTTCCTGGGTCTGGAATGTCTAGTACTAGAGGGCATGAGAAGGGACAAGTTCAAAGGAGATATGCAGGTCAAGTTTTTTACACTGAGGGTGGTGGGTACCTGGTTTGAGCTGTCAGGGATGGTGGTGGAAGCAAATATGATAGAGACATTCAAGAGTCTCTTAGGCACGTGGATATGCAGAGAGTGGAAGAATATGGTCATTGTGTAGGCAAGAGGGATTTGTTTAGTTAAGCATTTGATTAGTAGTTTAATCAGTTTGGCACAACATGATGGACCTGTTCCTATGCTTCAGTGTTCTATGTTCAAAAGACAATTTTCCATTTTTCTAAGGTGTAACTGTTCTATGTTGCACTAGAAGAAGCCTTGATGTTCCCTTAGTAACAAAATGAAAAATGCTGCAGGTTGATAATCCCATTGATGCAACGGTGTGACAATTGAAACGCTTATTGGAAAGCTGTGTTTCATCAATGAGATGTGATATCGTTTTATTTTCTTAAAAATGGCAGTATTATCCTGACCTTAATAGGTGAAGGTAGGTTACTGTGGGTGGAAAAGCATGCCATAGACTTGAGATAATTCAGATGTTGAAGTCTATCCAGGTTTAAAGTATATAACTCTCACTGAGAAGAAAAGGGCAAGGCAATGGGCAGATGTTAATCTCTCTTCATTGGAAGGTGAAGCAAATACAAGAAACCGTCAACAAAGGCAGTGGACATTTCAAAGTGGAAGGTACAAAGAGGAGGGGAAGCTACAGGCAAATATGGGCGAAGGAGAGATGCAACCTCCCACCATCCGGCTCTGCGACACTGAGAGCAGCATCGAAGCCAATGGTCCCCAGCTTTGGGAGGCCGGGAGCAGCACCACATTTAACACACCCTATTTCTGAGAGATCCAGGGTATAGATTGGTCAGAGCCAGAGGTTGGAACAGGATCATAGACTGACAAACCCAGTGACATCACCAGCATCACTACAAGGACCACAAAGCTTTGGGGAGACTACTCTCAATACCTGAGCCCAAAATCAGTGCGACAGTTCACCAAACCTGTGGGTATGAGTGCTCAGGTTGATTGATAATGGAGTGTATTTTCTAATCCTGAACTCAAACAGTTATAGAGATAAAACTGGTATCTCTAAACATGAGCAAAGTGATATGCATCCGGGTGGTGTTTAGACAGATGTTACCTTTTTACAGGAGAAGGGCTGACAGGTCTCCACAGTGATCAGAGGATACTGTGATGCTGGTCTCAGGGACTGTCAGAGGTGGGATGATCGTTTCACCTCCAGTCTGGGAATTCTGCTGAGGGAAGACAACTTCTCATTCACAGAAGTAAAAGAGAAGTTAGGTGTACGAATTCTTGTGGCTGACGTAAAGCCACAGGTGATGTCCCTGCTAGCTATTCTGGCCAATGACTTCAACTGCATGATTGATGATCTGGATAAACTCGCAGTACTGAAAGGAGACTGGACAACGGCTTCAGACTCCTTATGCAAGCAGTTAAGATACAAAGTTGTCCAATGCCTTTAGTAGTCCTGCAGGTGGAGTACAGCTGCATCCAGTTGCACTGGAATGGGCAGCTAAGTATGGTCTCTTCTTCATGCTGGAGGCAATCATGATCAGATTCACTAACATCACACCAGAGTTCTTCTCTGACCACTGCCTCCTTCAGCCATCCTGTCACCTGCAGGAGCAGTAGAAGGCAAGCGAGGGATGTGGAATGTGAATATGAGGCTGCTGATCCCAGAGAACATCCAGGAACTAAAGAGAGATAACACACATTGGAGCCCTGTCAAGCCCTTCTTTACTCACTGATTCACCAGTGGGGAGCAAGTAAAGAGAAAATCAAGCTCTTCATCCTCAGAGGTGTCCAGAAAGCAAGGCAGAGTTAGAAGGAATTGTGCCATCCAGACAGACTTACATCAACCCCTCCTTCTGCTCTCAAGAGGGGTGGATGTGAGGGTGCAACTCTGAGAAGACAAGAGCCAGCAAACTGTGTACCTTGCCTCAAAATTCTGAGTCGACACTCTGGAGCGGGATGAGACGTGCTGATGTTTCCTCTTGCAGAAGGTTCATAAGGTGAACTATGTGATTCACAGCCTTAAGGAAAAGGATGGATCAGTAACATCTCACAGACAGACAGACGAAGGATCTGGATATCCCTTTATGTCAACCTTGATGACAGTAGGTGCACAGACAGGACAATCTCCCAAAGATAGCTGTCCTGTTATCACATTGGTACTAGACAAAAGCAAGTGGGAATGTCTGGATCTACCACTCACCCCAGAGAGGCTGACTAGTTCAATCTGTTCACTTATCATGAAAAATATATCCAGAAGCAAAGGTTTACCAGCTGAGTTTTACTTGGTTCTGTTGTATGAGCCTGAACCTTCTGGAAGGTTCTATAACCATACCATGGTTATGTCTGGGAGCATGTCAGACTCCGTGAGGCAGGGCATCACTACACACATCATCAAGCAGGAAGATGAGAGGGAAAACATCAGGAATTACAGGAAAATTTCACTCTGAATGTAGACTAAAAGATCCTGTCCAAGGTCTTTGCCAACTGGGTCAAGTCTGCTCTGGAACAGCCTTGTACTGTACACGTATGGGCGCACTGTTGTTCATGGTCCTTGTGGTCTACGTTCACTTCCGGTTTTATTATTTGAGAGACATCATCAAGGCACTTTAGCGCAAAACTCCCTCTGCAATTTTGGCCTGCAGCCATCGACACAGCGCTCATGGCTACCATTGCAGAGCACTGAGTGCTACCATCGCCACAGTGCTGAGGGCTACCATCAACACAGTGCTGAGGGCTACCATCGACACAGTGCTGAGTGCTACCATCGACACAGTGCTCAGGGCTACCATCGACACAGTGCTCAGGGTTACCATCGACACAGTGCTCAGGGCTACCATCGACACAGTGCTCAGGGCTACCATCGACACAGTGCTCAGGGTTACCATCACCACAGCGCTTGGGGCTACCATCGACACATCGCTCAGGGTTACCATCGACACAGTGCTCAGGGCTACCTTTGACACAGTGCTCAGGGCTACCATCGACACAGCGCTCGGGGCTACCTTCAGTACAGCACTCAGGGCTACTATCAACATATCGCTCAGGGCTACCATCGCCACAGCGCTCCAGGCTACTTTCAACACTGTGATAAGGACCCTCTTTTGGGGTCTCTGGTTAACATAATGTATTTACTTTACACTGTTTGTATGATTTGTTCTTTTTTGCACATAGAGCTATTAATGGTGTTGTGTGGGGTTTTTCTTTGAATGTGCTCTATTGTGTTTGTTTAGCTTGTGGCTGCCTGCAAGAAGATAAATCTCAAGGTTGTATATTGTATGCTTTCTTTGATAATAAATCTACTTTCAACTTTGAACATGGTAAGAAAATCTGATACAGCTTGGTGCTGGCCAGGGATTCTCTTACCTCTGTGCAGGAAAGGGGAGTGGGTTCCTGTCTGGTCAGCTTGAACCAGGAGAAAGTCATCAATAGGACATCACACATGTCTACGTTGGACATGCTCTCGAACATGGATTTGGGGAGGTAATCAGAGATTGGATCCAATTGCTCTACAGAGATCCTTAATGCAGTTCATGTCAATAGACAAGAGATAGGTAGCTGTCCCATAAAAATCTGGAGTCGGGCAAGTTCACCCAGTCTCCCTGTCTTGTTGGTACGCTGCACAGAACCCATGCTGGATCTATCAGGAGGGACAAGAGCATAGAGGGGGGATATTGTCAGTTAGTGGAAGCACACAGTCAGAACTTCCCTGTACATAGGTGATGTCACCATCTACTGCTTGGATCCATGCTCAGTTCACTGAATGATTAGAATCTGCAGCTAGTTTAAGTTGGCATCACATACCAGAGTCAACCGCAGTAAAAGTGAGGCCGTGCTCTTCAGTACTTGTCCTGAGGGACCCTATATCTTCACTATCAGGTCTGACTACTTGAATGTGGTGGGGGTGGTGGGGGGAGGGTGCTGAGGCATGTAACAAGAACTGGCTGGAGTGAATTTAGAAGGTAAAACAAAAATTGTGGAAATAACATTTTTCTTCCTATAACCAGGAAGAATATGGTTATCAGGTGCAATATGCTCCCACGGCTGCTGTACTTAGTGCTTGTGTGGCCTATTCCTCACACCCAGTGCCTGGTAATCTCCTAAGATGTCTTCTAGTTTATCTGTATTCTAAGATAGAGTGAGTTCATCAGGTCAGGTTCACATCCCCAGATAATGGGACAAAAGTGGACATAATGTGGCTCTCATCCCAATGACCACATGCGTGTGTGGCTGATCAGATGATGTGTGGATCTAAGGAATGTAAGAACCAAGTGTCGCTAAGTATTTGTCCCCTGGTGTGTGGAAGACAGGACTAAATGCATGATTTTGCAGCATCCAACTCAGATGGATGTTACTGATCTGTCCCTTTGTTGAAGAGACCTTCCAAACAACCATCTATGACCACATGCCCATCAGTTCAGGATGTACTAGAGGACAGAGGCACTATAGATTCTGTGGTTTTATTTCCTGAGTAAACAGTCCAAACCATCCGACAGAAGGCCTCACTGTTAGATCTGAAAAACAACCACCAAGACCTCACTTGGCCTGATGGTGATAGGGACCCTCCCAATCAATACCTTCTTGTACAGATGATGGAAAACACCCATTGTGAACCCTGCCCATCCCCCACATGAGCCATCTGTTGTCAGCCCCCAACCAACACATATTCTACTTTCCCCTCCGACCCCTCCTCACAGTCCCCCACCTTGCTCTCATGACGATACCCCTCCCCCACACGAAACCACCACGGTGGGCTTCACGGCTGAACAGGTGAGAAGACAGCTGAAACGTCTCAACCCAAGCAAGGCTGCAGGACCGGGTGGTGTCAGTACCAGGATGTTCAAAGCCTGTGCCCCTCAGCTATGTGGAGTACTTCGCCATGTATTCAACATGAGCCTGAGGCTCCGGAGCGTTTCTGTACTGTGGAAGACGTCCTGCCTCGTCCGTGTGCTGAAGACGTAGCGCCCTAGCGGCCACAATGACGACAGACCGGTGGCATTGACCTCCCACATCATGAAGACCCTGGAGAGATTTGTTCTGGAGCTGTTCCAGCCTATGGTCAGGCCACAATTAGATCCCCTCCAGTTCGCCTACCAGCCCCAACTAGGAGTTAAGGATGCCATCGTCTACCTGCTGAACCGTGCCTACGCCCACCTGGACAAGCCAGCGAGCATTGTGAGGGTCATGTTTTTTGACTTCTCCAGTGCGTTCAACACCATCCGCCCTGCTTTACTGGGGGAGAAGCTGACAGCGATGCAGGTGGATGCTTCCCTGGTATCATGGATTCTTGATTACCTGACAGGAAGACCACAGTACGTGTGCTTGCAACACTGTGTGTCCAACAGAGTGATCAGCAGCACTGGGGCTCCACGGGGAACCGCCTTGTCTCCCTTTCTCTTCACCATTTACACCTCGGACTTCAACTACTGCACAGAGTCTTGTCATCTTCAGAAGTTTTCGGATGACTCTGCCATAGTTGAATGCATCAGCAAGGGAGATGAGGTTGAGTACAGGGCTACGGTAGGAAACTTTGTCACATGGTGTGAGCAGAATTATCTGCAGCTTAATGTGAAAAAGACTAAGGAGCTGGTGGTAGACCTGAGGAGAGCTAAGGTACTGGTGACTCCTGTTTCCATCCAGGGGGTCAGTGTGGACATGGTGGAGGATTACAAATACCTGGGAATATGAATTGACAATAAACTGGACTGGTCAAAGAACACTGAGGCTGTCTACAAGAAGGGTCAGAGCCGTCTCTATTTCCTGAGGAGACTGAGGTCCTTTAACATCAGCCGGACAATGCTGTGGATGTTCTACGAGTCTGTGGTGGCCAGTGCTATCATGTTTGCCGTTGTGTGCTGGGGCAGCAGGCTGAGGGTAGCAGACACGAACAGAATCAACAAACTCATTCATAAGGCCAGTGATGTTGTGGGGATGGAACTGGACTCTCTCACGGTGGTGTCTGAAAAGAGGATGCTGTCTAAATTGCATGCCATCTTGGTCATTGTCTCCCATCCACTACATAATGTACTGGGTGGGCACGGGAGTACATCCAGCCAGAGACTCATTCCTCCGAGATGCAGCACAGAGCGTCATAGGAAGTCATTCCTGCCTGTGGCCATCAAACTTTACAACTCCTCCCTTGGAGAGTCAGACACCCTGAGCCAATAGGCTGGTCCTGGACTTATTTCATAATTTACTGGCATAATTTACATATTACTAATTAACTATTTATGGTTCTATTACTATTTATTATTTATGGTGCAACTGTAACGAAAATGCATTTCCCCCGGGATCAATAAAGTATGACTATGACTATGAAGTCCCATTCAGATGCTGCAAAGAGCAAGTTAAACAGGCCACAGGAATAGCAGGTACTCTCATTTAACTAGTCTCCTGTTGCTACCAGGTAGAGGAAGTTAAAATAAGTGACACAGTTCAGATAATGCAAACTAATTTTACCTAATTTGTTCAAATTTCTCACAACATTTTCCTAAAATTGCCACTCATTAAGTATAAACTATCTCGGCATCTAAAACAATGGCAAGTTTATTAAATCTACAGTTTGTATTTGTTCTGTATCTTTTCTTTTTATATATTTGGAAGAAGCAACTCAACCAATGTACTTTCACATTCTGCATCACATATCAGTACCTGGAAAAGAATGAAAGGCAAGTTTAATTTTTTTCCCTTTTTTCCTAGTGGCTATTTGCCCATCCGTTCAATTTTGCTCACACTCTAGTAGCTGAGCATCCATCAGATCTCCTTGCTGAAGTAATGAGTTTATGTCTATCTCATCTCCCCGGTGGTCTATTGGCTGTACATCACAGTGGGAAAATTACACTTGCCAGCACTCGCCTTGGAGAGGTGAAAATCAAACTAACTCCTCTGATTCTACAGAACATCAGTCTCTTTATCTGGCGATCTCAATCTCTCATTGACTCTTTCTCTACTAGTTCTGATTTTTTGCAACATTTTCTTTCTGTTGTGATATCACAACTTACCTGTATATTTGCTTCTACTTTGGGATAGATACCTTCTAGCTAAGGTCTGAGGGGCTTATGGCTGTGAAATAAATTTTAAAGATATTGCTTTGCAAACTGAATCTGAATTTTAAAATATTTATGAACTGCTAGAATAGATATAACTGCTCATCTATTCTGATTTTCTGTTATAGAAACATAGAAACATAGAAAATAGGTGCAGGAGTAGGCCATTCGGCCCTTCGAGCCTGCATCGCCATTAATTATGATCATGGCTGATCATCCAACTCAGAACACCGCCCCAGCCTTCCCTCCATACCCCCTGACCCCTGTAGCCACAAGGGCCATATCTAACTCCCTCTTAAATATAGCCAATGAACTGGCCTCAACTGTTTCCTGTGGCAGAGAATTCCACAGATTCACCACTCTCTGTGTGAAGAAGTTTTTCCTAATCTCGGTCCTAAAAGGCTTCCCCTCTATCCTCAAACTGTGACCCCTCGTTCTGGACTTCCCCAACATCGGGAACAATCTTCCTGCATCTAGCCTGTCCAATCCCTTTAGGATCTTATACGTTTCAATCAGATCCCCCCCTCAATCTTCTAAATTCCAACGAGTACAAGCCCAGTTCATCCAGTCTTTCTTCATATGAAAGTCCTGCCATCCCAGGAATCAATCTGATGAACCTTCTTTGTACTCCCTCTATGGCAAGGATGTCTTTCCTCAGATTAGGGGACCAAAACTGCACACAATACTCCAGGTGTGGTGTCACCAAGGCCTTGTACAACTGCAGTAGTACCTCCCTGCTCCTGTACTCGAATCCTCTCGCTATAAATGCCAGCATACCATTCGCCTTTTTCACCGCCTGCTGTACCTGCATGCCCACTTTCAATGACTGGTGTATAATGACACCCAGGTCACGTTGCACCTCCCCTTTTCCTAATCGGCCACCATTCAGATAATAATCTGTTTTCCTATTTTTGCCACCAAAGTGGATAATTTCACATTTATCCACATTAAATTGCATCTGCCATGAATTTGCCCACTCACCCAACCTATCCAAGTCACCCTGCATCCTCTTAGCATCCTCCTCATAGCTAACACTGCCACCCAGCTTCGTGTCATCCGCAAACTTGGAGATGCTGCATTTAATTCCCTCATCCAAGTCATTAATATATATTGTAAACAACTGGGGTCCCAGCACTGAGCCTTATGGTATCCCACTAGTCACCGCCTGCCATTCTGAAAAGGTCCCGTTTATTCCCACTCTTTGCTTCCTGTCTGCTAACCAACTCTCCACCCACACCAATACCTTACCCCCAATACCGTGTGCTTTAAGTTTGCACACTAATCTCCTGTGTGGGACCTTGTCAAAAGCCTTCTGAAAATCCAAATATACCACATCCACTGGTTCTCCCCTATCCACTCTACTAGTTACATCCTCAAAAAATTCTATGAGATTCGTCAGACATGATTTTCCTTTCACAAATCCATGCTGACTTTGTCCGATCATTTCACCGCTTTCCAAATGTGCTGTTATCACATCCTTGATAACTGACTCCAGCAGTTTCCCCACCACCGACGTTAGGCTAACCGGTCTATAATTCCCCGGTTTCTCTCTCCCTCCTTTTTTAAAAAGTGGAGTTACATTAGCCACCCTCCAATCCTCAGGAACTAGTCCAGAATCTAACGAGTTTTGAAAAATTATCACTAATGCATCCACTATTTCTTGGGCTACTTCCTTAAGCACCCTGGGATGCAGACCATCTGGCCCTGGGGATTTATCTGCCTTCAATCCCTTCAATTTACCTAACACCACTTCCCTACTAACATGTATTTCCCTCAGTTCCTCCATCTCACTGGACCCTCTGTCCCCTACTATTTCTGGAAGATTATTTATGTCCTCTTTAGTGAAGACAGAACCAAAGTAATTATTCAATTGGTCTGCCATGTCCTTGCTCCCCATAATCAATTCACCTGTTTCTGTCTGCAGGGGACCTACATTTGTCTTTACCAGTCTTTTCCTTTTTACATATCTATAAAAGCTTTTACAGTCCGTTTTTATGTTTCCTGCCAGTTTTCTCTCATAATCTTTTTTCCCCTTCCTAATTAAGCCCTTTGTCCTCCTCTGCTGAACTCTGAATTTCTCCCAGTCCTCAGGTGAGCCACTTTCTCTGGCTAATTTGTATGCTTCTTCTTTGGAATTGATACTATCCCTAATTTCTCTTGTCAGCCACGGGTGCACTACCTTCCTTGATTTATTCTTTTGCCAAACTGGGATGAATGATTTGTTGCAGTTCATCCATGCAACCTTTAAATGCTTGCCATTGCATATCCACCGTCAATCCTTTAAGTGTCATTTGCCACTTAATTATGCACCTAATCTACTAGATAGTTCAATGGGGTCTTTAAAGTTCACCTTGTCAAAAGGATATAATAGAAAGAAGATTGGAAAGCTATAGTTACTATCCCCACCCTTTGTAATTATTTTTGTGTCTTTCCGACAATAGCCGTAGAACTTATTTACTATCCATTACATCTCTGGTACTGAGGGACGTCCTGAAGTTCTTCCACCACTTGTCCCTTTCTAGATTGTCTTTCAAAGGTTTTCAGCTGTGTCCCAAATCTTTCTGATTGGCTTTTGCAGCTTTTTCCCATGCTGTGTTTGAGTGATTTCCTATTGACTTAAGTTCAGGTGTCCATCTTAGTGTTTTTCTCTTGGCAGCATTGGCTTCCACATGAAGCTCACGGCTAAGCTATCTCCACTGCCTCCTGACAACTTAGCTCATTTATTTATTTGGAGATAAAGCATTGTAACAGGCACTGATGGCCCAACAAGCCTTGGCCCAATTACACCCATGGCACAATTACACCCATATGCCCAATTACACCAGTGGCCCAATTACACCCATGTGCCCAATTACACCCACAGCTCATTACACCCATGTGCCCAATTACACCCATGGCATAATTACACTCATGGCCCAATTACACCCATGGCCCTATTACATCCATGGCTCAATTACACCCATGGCCCAATTACACCCATGGCACAATTACACCTACGGCCCAATTACACTCATGGCCCAATTACGCCCATGTCGCAATTACACCCATGGCACAATTACACCCACGTGCCCAATTACACCCATGTGCCCAATTACACCCATGGCACAATTACACTCATGGCCCAATTACACCCATGGCCCTATTACATCCATGGCCCAATTACACCCATGTGCCCAATTACACCCATCTGCCCAATTACACCCATGGCCCAATTACACCCATGTGCCCAATTACACCCATGGCCCAATTACACCCAGGTGCCCAATTACACCCATGTGCCCAATTACACCCATGGCCCAATTACACCCATGTGCCCAATTACACCCATGGCCCAATTACACCCATGGCCCTATTACATCCATGGCTCAATTACACCCATGGCCCAATTACACCCAGGGCCCAATTACACCTACGACCCAATTACAGTCATGGCCCTATTACACCCATGTGCCCAATTACACCCATGGCCCTATTAAACCCATGTACCCAATAAACCTACAAAATGTGGGAGGAAACCGGAGCAGGTGGAGAAAACCAGTGCGGTCATGGGGAGAAGGTACAAGCGTCTTGCAGACAGTGACGGGGATTGAACCTGGGTCATGGTGCTGTAATAGTGTTATGTTGACAGATATGCTACTGTACCACCCTTACATTTAGCTGTGAATGCAATTGAAGATATTTCCATTGTTGTCACGTTGAAGAATTCTTACCCATTTTCAGGTTGACCCTATACACCAGGTGTTGCTTCCTAGGAAGTGCCCTGTCTGCCCAAATCTTCTACAAAGCTGGGAAGCTGGCATTGTGGTAATGATGGTGGTCTTATGTTCTTGGCTGCACTATACATTAATGCATATGCAAGTACTTTTGATTACTGCAAAAATTAATACTAGTCTGAGATTAAGTTGTTCCAAAAGATGTGTGAAGTTTTAGAGACAGTAAGTATGAAATAAGAACTGTTTGAATGCCTCATTAATACAAGAGATGTTGGAAAACCACACAAAAAATTCAGAAGGAATTCCAAAGGTCAGGCAGCATCTATGGAGATTAACAAACAGTGAATATTTTGGGTCAAGAACCTTCATGACTCAGTGATAGAGTCCTGCAGAGATGCGTTGAAAGTTGAATACCTTGAAATATCTTGTGCTTGTTTTAAATATCATTCTTTGACCATTTCAATCTATGTTTGAGTTCCTGAATGGGTTCATGTCTTTGCTGCTTTTGTTCTGGCTGTTGGTGCTGCCCAAGCAGGTGGATAATGTTTAAGTGGACATCCATAAAAATATGATCTGCCTTCCATTCTGATGGAAAAGCATTGGGAATTCAGATGGTGACCATATTCTTCAATCTACCCAACAATTTGCTGAAGCTGTGTTATTTATGTGGCTCAGCAGGCTGAGTCCAGTATGCTTTTGGATGGTGACCCAGTGATGCCATTATGTTTAAGGGTAAGCAGTTAGTCTCTGGAGATGCTCATTTCTTGGCAATAATAAATGTTACCATTGAACAGGATAGACTGAACACTGTCTGGTACTTTCTTCATGCAAATGCAAACTGCTTATTTGTTCAGGCAGTTGTGAATATAGTTGAAATTTTCTGTTGTTGTTATGTTGAATAAGTTGTACCCTTTTTCAGATGGACTTTATTCACCAGCTGTAGCTTCCTGTGAAGTTCCCTCTCTGCCAAACACATATTCAGAGCTGAGAAGCTGCATTCTGGTCTTGGTATAGTTCTTCACCTTCTTCTGGTAGTCACTTTATTCCTCATCCGAACTCTAAATTAACATGATTTAGTTTCACCCACGTTAGATCAGAACCCTAAAGTGTAGAGTAGGTCCACAAATTTCTATATTGCATAAAATTGCCTCTAACATTTGTAATTAACTTATCAGTATTAACATTGTAAAGAAACTATTTCATCCAAAATTAGGAGCAAAAAAAAACAACCGTAAGTATTCGAAACTCAGTAGTCTATTTCCCTGTAATGTCTTCAGTTCCCTCAGCTGCTGTTCTTGTTGTGACTTACTTTCATTGATATGTTTCTAGTGTCTTACATAGCAATGGAGTCATAATTAAATTACAAAGACAGATTAAAATACTGAGAATGACAAGCTTCCTCTCAGGAGGACGGTTGCTCACATGTATGCTAATGCTTTTGCAGTTAAAAGTACAGATTGATGTGTATTCATAGTCCTCTTGCATCTAAATCTTTGCTTCACTGACAATATAAAAGACTCCATAACTCCCCTGTCCTGTTCATTCATGTTAGATGTTTGAAAAAAAATCTAAAACACAACTTACTAACTTAGAAAAAATATTGACTTCATAAACGTCTAATAAGGAAGAAAATGTGCAAGTTAAAAAATCATGCTAATTTACAACTATGAAAGGGTAGAATGTGCAGAACTGTAATAAAGTGGTCAGGAGTTCCCTCAAAAAAAAAATCATGCTACTAAAGCACTTTTCAAATAAAACTTCATCCACTGTTGGCTTGTAGAGTGGTTTTCCTAGGGCTGTACCCAACTCATCTCTTGCAACATGTGTTAAAAAGTCAACCTGAGCTGGCCCTATCACAGGGCATACCAAGATTCAAGATTCATTTATTATCAAAGAATGGAAAAATTATACAAGCTTGAGATTTGCTTGCTCAGAAGTAGCCACAAAGCAAGAAACCCAAAAGAACTCAATTAAAGTAAAGAAGAGTAAAAATAAAAATAAAAGAACAAAAATCGTTGTGCAAGTGAAAGAAGAAAAAAAAATTAAAATCCTGCAAACAATTGAAGTGAACAGCAGCATTCCGAACCAAAACAATTGAGCCCTCGATCTGAACACCAGAACTACCCAGAATAGGCCCAAAGCCTCGCTTACCAATTCATCATAGTGGTGGACATGGAACACAGCAGCCGGGGTAGTCTTCATAGCCTCAGCGCCATAGAGATGACCATCTGGGGTAGTGAGCAAAATCGGCTCTTGTCCCGACCGATAACCTGTCTTTTCTAAAATCCTGGGCTGGCATTTAAATTGACCCAACAACAGAATAGTGTAAGCTATATTATTTCCTGAGGTGGAAAGAAATCCTCAGTTGCACATATTATTTTCATAAAGATCACAGATAAGAGACATAAAATAATGTTGAAATATATTTCACCACAATTGCTCCTTCAAAACAGAAGGCTGACTTTGCCCTCCAAAGAAATCCAGATATTAGGAGTGGGATGCTGGTGTTGTATATTTCCTGAAACCAAACTACTTCTTTCCTCTTCTGACCTACCTATAATTTTTTGGACTGCCTTGAGTCGGTTTCAGTGAAAGTACATGGGTTAGGAAGTGGGTGGGGCACTAGTTGCATTTTAAGGCTTCTGTTTTCACACGTAAAATGTTAAAAATTGTACCAAACAGCTATCACCAATTTGAGATAATGGAGGAGGACAGTGCAAAAATTCTCTTTGTTCAGGTCAGGAAGAAAGAGAGAGAATGTGAAACTTAGCTTTATATCAAAGGGAAAGCTACAACTTCAGCTGCTGAGATTCACATTAAAATCAGCACCTCTCAGTCAAGAAGGTACTGCAGTTGGGGAATGGTGACATGTTTAACATATGTGTCACCATTCACGTACAACCATACCTAAGAAATTTGCTAAGATTCGGCATGACATCTAAAACCTTGACACACTTCTATAGATGTTGGAAATATGTAGGTCAGGTGGTTGATGGTTGGGTTAAACTGTTCTCTGATCTTGGTAATCTGTAGATGTGCGGTGGAGAGAATACTAACTGGTTGCATCATGGCCTGGTATGGAAACACCAATGCCCAGGAAGAGATAATCCTACAGAAAATATTAGATATGGCCCAATCCATCATGAGTAAAGCCCTCCCCACCACTGAGCACATTAACATGGAGTGCCGTCGCAGGAGGACAGCATCCTTCATCAAGCACCCCCCCACCTTTCAGATCATGCTCTCTTCTCCCTGCTGCCATCAGGAAGAAGATACAAGAGCTTCAGGACCCACACTACCAGGTTCAGGAACAGTCATTACCCCTCAACCATCAGGCTCATAAACCAGAGGGGATAATTTCACTCAACTTCACTCGCTCCATCACTGAAACTCCCCACAGCCTATAGACTCATTTTCAAGGACTCTTCGTCTGTAGTTCTTGACATTTATTGTATGTATTATATACATATATATTTGCACAGTTTGTTGTCTTTTGCACGTTGGGTGCTATTCTGTCAATTTGAGTGGGGGCTTCAATTGATTCTGTTGTGTTTCTTGGATTTACTGCATATGCCCTCAAGAAGATGAATTTCAGGGTTGTATATGGTGACATATTTGTACTTTGAGAATAAATTTACTTTGAACTTTACTTTTAAATTTACTAAGAAGGTAGAGCTTAGGAGGACAATGTCGTCTAATGGCGACTCATTTGTTTGCATCTTTGGAAACACCTCTATTTCTATCTTTAATATCTCTATTTTTCCCTTTCAGGGTTCTTTTGAAAACCCTGACCTGGAGTTACACGCTGACTTCAGTTCTTTACGGAAATGGGACACACTCTCGGTGTCTCACGACTGGCTGCTATTTGATATGCTAAGGACACGGCCTAGAAGACGAGAGCACTTTCAGGGTTCTGGGATTTCGAGGCTCTGGAAGCGGGCAGATTCGAGGTCAGTGCCTCCACGGAAAACTGATGTGTCGTGGGAGTACACAGAAGATGGAAAACACTTCCTTGCCCATGGTTTCCACATGGTTGGACCAGGCCAGTCTCTTGATAATGTTCACTCTAATGAACTTGAAGCTTTCAAACTTCTCGGCTCAACACTGTTGATGTAAACAGGAGCTTGCACACTACCCTGTTCCTGAATGACCATCCCTTTTGTTATGATGGCATTGAGGTAAAAGCTATTGTCTTGACATCATGTCCCTAGGCTCTCCATCTCCTCATTATTTTGGACTCATCAGTATTTCAGATTCGACCCACAAGCTTTGTGTCATCTGCAAACTAGAACAGACCAGAATCTGGCTATGAGATCATGAATCTATTGGAAATGGAGTAAGGGGCTGAGGATGATGCTGACTGCGATAGTGGTGCTGAGGATAATTGTAGCGGAGCTGTTGCTGCCTGTCCTTACCTATTGTAGTCCTTTGTCAGGGCTGCAAAAGTATCCAATTGCAAAGGGGCGCACTGAGTCCCTGTTGTAAGAGGTTGTAAGTGAGTTTGCTTGGACTTATAGTATAGAAGGTAGAGCTATAGTTAATAAATAATAATCTAACAAAGGTGTCTGTACTGATTAGATGCTCCTTTGACTTTTGAATTTTCAGTGTTCAAAACTGAGATAACGTTTTTATAAATTTCAACAGCATTTAAATTGATCACCCATGATCTAATTTTATACTAGACAAGACCAGAGACACTGAATTCAGATTCAAATTTAGATTCTTTTAATTATCGCATGTACATCAAAACATACAGTGAAGTGTGTTGCTTGCATTAGCAGCCAACACATCCTAAGGATATGCTGGTGTCAGCCTGCAAATGTCGCCACACATTCCATCACCAACATTTCATGTTAAACACTTTGAACTGGAGGTCTCTGGAAATGCAGCTCATTAGCCCCTCACTAACAGGCACTGGGCTCTGCAGCCAGAAACCCACCTTTCTCAGGCTCCGTACACCTAGGGTTTATATGACTTTGGTCTCGCCAAATCTGTGAGGTTGAGATGTCTCACCCACCCAAACTCTGGTTTGCGTGAATGCTGTGTGATTTACTGCCCTCCTGCAATCATTTGTTGGCAAGAAATAACAGATCACACACTGCATACAATTATAAAGAAAGTATATTTATGAATGTTAACTTAAACATAGTTATTAAAGAAAAGAAAAAAGCAAAAAGAATCCATTATAATTAAACAGTCAAATGTGCACATAAGTTGGGGCTCATCTTGAAATTATCTTTAACTCATGCCTCGGTCTGTGTGAAAGCACACACTACCTTCCAAATGTCGCTCAAAATCCATCTTGAACAAACGTGCTCTCCCATGGGTGTATTGGTCCTTCCGCCTTGAAGCTGTTCTTCTGCACAAAGTGCCTCGTGCAACAGGGACGGCGTCCTCAGCCAACTTCCCTCCTGGTTTGGTTTGGTTTCAGAAGTACATTGTTCAGTACAAAGTGTTTCAGTCAGGCCGCAGTCAAACTGAACTATAGTTTCATCTGTTCAAAGGCTTCACTTTAAAATGGAATTGCTGGCTATTAGGCATGATGCTGCAACCACACATTTGAAACTTTGGTTCAAAATGTGACCTTATTATTGTTTGGTTCAGAGCGTGTGTATGCGGTGGCAGGCTGAATATTTGTAGTCCATTTATGGTTGGATGCTGAACTGAATGTCCAGTTGGGACAGTTTTAAGTTAAAGAGTCCTATGCCAATACTGTGCAGAAAATGGTTCTTAAGTTCATCTAATCCTTCTTAAATATAATAATTGAACATGCATCTACCTCATACACTGACAGCTTATTCCATATTTTCACCACCTTCTGAGCAAAGAAGTTCCCTTCTGTCACAGCGGTGGGGCATTGGGAGCAAGGGTGAACCCAAATGCAAGACACATCTTGTGAGGTTACTTAGATTTAGTTTATTGTACAATACCAGGAGAGCTAGGCAGGAGCAGGAGTAGGGAACTGGACAGGGACTGAGGACTACGACTAGGCTGGGACCAAGGGTCTGGGCTAGGACTCGGAATCGGCTCCCAGAACTAGAGGAGACATGAAGAGGCTAGGGTATGGACTCCGAGCCCGAGACTGGGCAAGGACCCAGTACCTGGGTCTTGCCTCAGGCTCGGACCCCAGAACCAGGCATGGACATGACATGGGCTAGGTAGAGGAGGAACATGGGAACACAGAGCCCCGGTCTCGGGAGAGCAGCTACATGGAACCATGGACACATACACAGAGCCAAGACCCCTCCTTGGGTACAGGACATAGTGCCGGGACTCGCACACAGAACAGAGAGCCAGGACCTCTCGTTGGGTACAGGACATAGGGCCGGGACTCATGACCCTCCGCGGGACAATGGCAAGACGGCCTGACTTACCCCACGGAGGCAAGGACAAGACATGACTCCCCGCGGGGCAACGGCAAGACGGCCTGACTTACCCCCACGGAGGCGAGGACAAGACAAGACAAGACCAACACGAATGAACACCAGACAGTACCAATCTAGCTCCAGTGATGGAACTAGACCAAAGTGCAGGCAAGGACTGCAGACGAGGGCTAGAGGCGAGAGGGGCAGAGAAGGGATTCAGACAGGGGGGTAGGACAGGAATCACAGACCGCCAGGGCCAAGACTTGATGTGGTACTTGGATGCCGCCAGGGCCAGGATGTGGATGTGGTACTTGGATGCCGCCGGAGCCAGGACGTGGTGCTTGGAACCTCTGGGTAGTGCCGAGCTCTCGACTCGGCCCGGGGACAGTAGACAGCGGCTCTTGATTCTCTCCGGTGGGTTAACTGACTGACCCACCTTGATGAGGAAACTTTGCAGGCTTGCTTCGGTGAGGTAACTGGACAGGGTTGCTCCGGTGAGGAAAGGCGAATTACCGGTACTCGCTTTGTCAGAGACTAGGCTTGCTCCGGCCAGATGACACTGGCACGCCGTGACTTTGCAGACACTCCCACGCCGAACGGCTGAAAGCCGGAGATGATAAACTACCGGTTCAGCCAAGTGTTAATTGCCTCTAATCACCAAAGTCGAGGAACACAGGAAAACAGGGAATCAACGGTCCGGATCGTAACATAAACAAGCTAAATTTAAAGGGACCCCAATCCGGACCATGACACCAGCAGTTTATGCTTAAACCTTTTCCCTTTCACTGTAAATTTATGATCTGTAGTTCTAGTCTCACCTAACCTGATGGGTAAAAGCCTGCATGCATTCTCCCTATCTATACAACTCAAAATTTTGTATACCTCTCTAAGATCCTCCCTCATTCTCCTGTGCTCCAGGAAAAAGAAATCCAAGCCTTTCACTAGCGGGCATATCGCTGATAGGGTGGTTGCTGTGGGAATATCTTGTAGATATCATCCAGTCAGTAGGTTAATGGGGAAAAATAAGGATAATTAAATTAAACAGAGTTCCGGTTAATGAACTAGTGAATTCAAGTGTTCTGCAGTCATCCATACTGGAGAAACCAGATGTTGATTGGGTCAGCTGTTTTGTAGAGTACCTGCATTCAGTCCAATGGCTGACTCAGAAATTTCTGACACCTGATATTTTAATTCTCCAGCCTAATTCCCCTCTAAGTTATCTCCTTGATGCATCCTAAGTTATTACAGAGATGGCCAACAAAAGCTTGAGGAACTTGTAGATCTTATGTCAATGCATATTGCAGCCTTCCAGGTTCAATAGTAAATCCTATAACTTCTAGTACTTGGCTTTCTCTGTCTATATCAGAACATGGCATTTGTCAGGTAGCAGATCCACTGTGATATTCTCTCTCATTTGTCACAGCTAGACCTGCCAGGAAAAGCCTATAGCTCATAGCTTGACATTTGACACCTTTTCTGTATTCTCTCTCTCTTTCTCTCTCTGCCCTCAATAACCCAGATATGAGATAATCCTACAACTTAACCCCAAGGCAACCCTGTATTCTCCCTTTCAGGCCCAAAGAGTAGTTCAGATCTCTGGATACCAGTTCAGTACCCAAAGGCCCAGAGAGACACAAATTTAAAACACCATAGAATTACTGGCTTGATCTGGGGT
The DNA here is from genome assembly GCF_030028105.1 of Mobula birostris. NCBI lineage: Eukaryota > Metazoa > Chordata > Chondrichthyes > Myliobatiformes > Myliobatidae > Mobula > Mobula birostris. The sequence goes on along the minus strand of NC_092376.1, from coordinate 82,980,189 downwards.
ACAGATACTAGAAAGATCAATAAGCTTCCCAGAAAGTGGAAAACTCTGGGAATAGGCTGGAGGTGATATTGCAGTTTTGAAAGCTTCTAAACAATTGCTCTTCAAAATGAGTGATCTATTTATCCTTTCCTTAATAATAGTTAGCACATGTTGGTGCATGGCCAAGTGGTTGAGGCATCCGTCTAGTGATGATCGCTAGTTCGAGCCTTGGCTGAGGCAACGTGTGTGCCCTTGCACAAGGCACTTAACCACACATTGCTGTGCTATGACACCGGTGCCAAGCTGTATGGGTTCTTCCCTTCCCTTGGACAACATCGGTGGCGTGGAAAAGGGAGACTTGCAGCATGGGCAACTGCTGGTCTTCCATACAAGCTTGCTCAGGCCTGCACCCTGGAAACCTTCCAAGGTGCAAATCCATGGTCTGATGAGACTAACGGATGCCTACTATAAATAATAGTTATGAAAAAGACAGCAAATCCTAGCCATTATCAAGGTACAAATGATTGAAGCAAAAATTATTCTGCTCTGGCTGCCTGAAATGGTTGTCATATATAATGCAATTTAAATAGCTCTGTGTTAGAACCCAGTGTCAAAGATTGGTCTGGCTGATGAAAATGGTGGAGTCTGTCCAGTCAAATACTAGACATGAGAAATAGCTTGTTGTATAGATTATGTAGCTGTGTTGGACAATAATGAGAACTAATCTTAAAATAAACATTGATTGAATGACATATCAATTATAAATATTTGGAGTTCCTATAGCTGTCTCAGGACAAATATTCTTTATGCTTGGGAAAGGTGTTGAGTGGTGGGAGATGAATGACAATGACAGTTGTTCAGCAAAGTTCAGCAATGACATGGTAAGTAGGCACTCTCGAGCTTGGTTTACAATTTTGAGCAGCAATCCCTTACAATCCCCAATTTAACCCTAGCCTAATCACTGGACAATTTACAATGACCAATTAGCCAGTACATTTTTGGAGGATGGGAGGAAATTGGAGAAAACCTATACATTCCATGGAGAGGACATAATGATTCCTTACAGGTGATATCAGAACTGAACCCTGGGCCTTGACGGCACAAGATGTAAAAGTGTTGTGCTAACTACTATGCTACAGTGGTACATTGCTTTTGAAGCACATGAGATCTTCAATTATACTGTTTCAATCAGGATTAGAATTACCTTAATGGTATAACACAATTCCATGTGTAGAACTAGATCTATGAGTGTTTAAAATACCTTTCAGCCCAATTGTTTGAATCTTAAGTTACATTTTTGCTTTGTAAATGCTTTTGAAATACTTCACCATAATAACATTTTGAATACAGTTCAAACTGAGAAATTGGATTTTTACAGTGTAATTTAACATTGTAAGACTTTTCATTGAAATGTTGATAGACATACAGTATATGACAAGGAAAGTGAAAGAAAAGATGATGGTTTTATACTTTTCTTAATTTTAATGATACAAATCACCTCATCCATTCTTTTGAAATGTTCACCATAACTTCAGAGAAAAGTTGGTTAGACAATAACTGATCTTGATCTCACAAAATTCTTTCTGAAATGAATGGCATTAAATTTGTTGGGCTTGTAGAATAATTGCACTGGTTTCTGATGTTCAGTGTCTATTTTTGTCTTCTTGATTGCTGGGAGGATTTGGATATAAAGGCCATGATTTAACTATTGTGTGTAACAGAGGAAAAAGAGCAACAAAATATTAACTACTCTGATAAACCAGAGATTCCCAAAAATCAGAAACATTTTCTTGCATGATATTTCTCAAAATGTAAGGTGGCATTAAAGATTTAATTAATTTGGGAATGAAGTGAATACTGAAACTCTAAAGCATGTAAGATCTTACATATGGAGGTAAAGAATCACGTAAACATCTATTCTCAGCTCAATGATGAGAATCTTTCACCTGTGAGACAAAGAGCGGCCTGATTTCTGTGTGTCTGCTCCATACACTTTCTATTAGTCCAGGGCATAGCATTTCAATGCACATTGAGGAAATGTATAATCATTCTATCAATGTACAGAGTTTCAGTTATCATCTCTTAACCAATGTGAAGCACGAGGGTGTACAATCAGCTATTTGGAGACTCTTGTCTCAGCTCAATATCAGATTAAAACAACGCCTTGCTTAGAATTAGTTCATTAGCATTTTTACTTGACAGTACTCTTATTTCCTGTACATTTCCACCTTCTCCACATTTGATGTAGTTTTATGTTTTCTGGATAGACATTACGCCCCTTTTCTGCGAAGATTAGTTTTCTCAAGAGCAAGACTATGTCTCCATTATTCTCTCCTCAGGGACTCCTTCGCTCCATGGAATCATTATTTATTTTCCATGTTCTTTTAGGCTCCTTCTATCCTGAAAACAGTCTGATTATCCTAGGACCCATGAGTTCTGAGAAAATGTGGTATACACTATTGCCTCTTCATATGACTATCAAGTCTTCAATATGTCTTCATCTACAGTATGTTGCCCTCAGCCTGCAAGTGCTAACCCAATCCCCTAATTGATGAGGAAGTCCTGTGACCTCTGGTGAAGAGAGGCTATCTTTAAAAGACACAATAGATAACTGTTTATTTCTTATTTGAATTGCTTAAACTTCCAGTTCAGATATATGAAAACAGTCTAACTGTTGAGGGGCAGAAATACCTTTTATCTTAGTTAGATACTTCCTAAATTAAGCCAACCTACATATGTTAATTCTCTGTGTCCAATTTCACCACATTATTTTTGTGTTAACTAGCATTTTGTGAACCCTGGCCATGAATGGGCTCTGTAAGCTTGGATCCTGTGGGCACAAATTTTGTTGCAATTCCCTGCACCATGTCTGATACATACAAAGATATTCAGCTGCCATTTTTTTATTAGATGCACCTGTGCACCTGCTCATTAATGCAAATATCTAATCAGCTAATCATGTGGTAGCAACCCACTGCATACAAGCATGCAGACATGTTCAAAAGGTTCAGTTATTGTTCAGACCAAACATCAGAATGGGGAAGAAATGTGATCTAAGTGACTTCGACCATGGAATGATTGTTGTTGCCAAACAGGGTGGTCTGAGCATTTCAGAAGCTGTTGATTTCCTGTGATTTTCACACACAACAGTCTCTAGAGTTTACAGATAACTGTGTGAAAAATATAAAATATCCAGTGAGTGGCAGCTCTGCAAGTGAAAATGCCTTGTTAATAAGAGAGTCAATGGAGAATGGCCAGACTGGTTCAAGCTGACAGGAAGGTGACAGTAACTCAAATAACCATGGGTTACCATGTAGAAAAGCATCTCATTAAACGTTGAAGTGGATGGACTATAGCAGGATAAGACCATGGACATACAGTTGGTGGCTGCTTTGTTATGCTCCAAACTTTCCAGTCCAGAAATGGTTTAATTAGCAACATAGTCCAAAATACACACTCTAAAGCTAACACTTAACTATTCTTTTTGGGAATTTGTTCGTGACTAGAATCAGATGTGGAAGGTATTCAAGAGGTTTCGGACACTTGTCAGAAATGCAGAAACTCTGAATTTATAAACAGTTTGTCCTCTTGACTCACTCTTGGAAGAAAAGGAAAATAGCTAAACAGAGAGAGATTTGGTGGTTTCCACACACAAAGCAGAGAAAGTTTGTGTTCAGGTACAGTAAGCAAGTGAAAAGTCATATAGAAAGAAAGCTTTCTCTACAAAGGGATTATGGATGCAGGGAAGTACTGCAACAGCTGTGCAGTGGATAGGTGGGACCGCGCTTAGAATGTAAGAGAACAATTCTATTCTGCATTTTTAAAGAGGGACTTACCTGAATATAAGGAAATTCAGAGGACATTTGGAGGGTTGATGCGTGGGTTGAAAGAATGGTTTTATGAGGGAAGGTTGTATGGGTTATGCCTAAACTCACTGAACTTTATAAAAATGAAACAAACTTTAAACATGCAAAATACATGTAGGACTAGAACATTTGTCCCTTTGTGCTCTTTCCTCCATTCAGTAATATCATGGCCGATCTGTTACCTCAGTGCTTCGTTCCAGATACTTTGATTAGCTTAGTATTCAAAAATCTATCAACGTCTGTTTTGAATATACTTAGTAACTGTGCCTCCAATGAGTGTTTCCTTTGGCAGATAGTTGTAAAGATGAATGACTCTATAGTGAAGAAATTTGTTCTCATCTCTGTGCTGAAAGGCTGAGCCCTTATTTTAATTTGAATCTTAGCTCTGGACAATTCATCTGGGGGAAACATTAATCCTTGCCTGTATTCCGACAATCTCTAATAAAACTGAACAGCCTTCCCTTTAAATTCAAGAGAGAACAGTCCTCTCATAGAATAAAAACTTCTGTCGCAGAAATCTACTTGGTGAATGTTTGTTGTGTTCTTTCTTCCTTCTTCATTTGAGGAAAATAAGTCCGTAAACAATACTGCAGGTGTTGTCTCCTGAAGTTACTATTAAATTGCAGTATAATATCTTAACTCTTTCCAGGTGAGGCAAAACTTCACCTGCGAATCTGCTGGGATTTTCTATTGTCACCGGGGCTCCCGAAGTGGCCTCCTCTATAATGGTGAGACTGTCATAAATTGGGGGACTGCTTCATCGAGCACCTTTGCACCATCCGCTACAAGTGGGACTTCCTGGTAGCCAAACATTTTAATTACCATTCCAACGTGTCGGTGCATGGCCTCCTCCTGTGCCGCGATGAGGCCACCCTCAGGCTGGAGGAGCAACACTTTGTATTCTGTCTGGGTGGCCTCCAAACTGTTGGGCGTGAATATCGACTTCTCCTTCCAGTAAACAAATTTGCGACTCTTCCTCTATTCTACACTCTGATATTTTATCTCTTCTCACCTGCCAATTACTTTCCCCGGGTCTTCTCCTCCTTCCCTTTCTCTTATAATCCACTGTCCTCTCCAATCAGATTCCTTCTTCTCATCCCTTGACCTTTCCTACTAACTTGACTTCTTCTATCAGCTTCTGGCTATCTTCCTTCCCCTCCTCCCATCTTTTTATTCTGGCATCTTTCCTCTTCCTTTTCAGTCCTGAAGAAGAGTCTCAACCCAAAACATCTATTTATTTCCATAGATACTGCCTGACCTGCTGAGTTCCTCCAGCATTTTGTGTGTGTTTGTCTTGTATTTAAATCATTTTGTAATGACTTCAGAATATTAGAACTTATAAAGTTTTCTGACAAGAACAGGCCATTCAGCCCTACAAAGCTTTCCAATTTCCTATTCACATTGTGTGTTGAAATAACTATTGGGTTTGGATTTGAAAGTCTCTAAGGTACTATTCTCAATGACATAATTGGTGAGTTTGTTCCATGTGTCCACAACTTGATGTGTAAAGAAACCCTTTCTGGTGTTAATCTAAAATCTCCCATTAACCAGTTTCCACTATGGCCCTGTGTCCTTGATGATGGATTCATTTTAAAGTAGCAGTTGGCATCCACTTTACTTATGCCCTTAATGATTTTGAACACTTCTATTATGTTTCCTCTCATTCTACGTCTACTATGCTAAATCGATTTAATTCCTTCAACCTTTCTTCATAGCTCATAACCTTCAGATCTGGAATCAGTCTCATTGCCCTTCTCTGAACCCTCTCCAGTGCCTTCACATTCCTCACACAATAGGGAGATCAAAATTGTACACGGTATTCAAGGTGTGGCCTCACAAGCACAATATACAGATTTAGTTGACCTGCAGCTGCGTCTGTTTTCTTCTGTCCTTGTATTATTTTGTGAGCAAGAAATGTACTCACACCTGAGTACAGATTTTTTTTGTATGAACCATGAGAAGACCATCATGAGAAATCAGAAGCAACAGCAGGTCAACTAGCACCTCATGATGAATGGCATGTTTCAAGGAAGCACAGCTCTGCTTAAAGGCTTCAATCCTGGTGCCAAAGGCTTTCCTGTACTTCCTTTGCTTCTCATACTAAGCACACCATTTGAAAACAGAAGTTGACTGTAGTTACAATGAGAGCCCTGCATGTACAACGATAATCATGCCTTTCTTTGCTCTCTGCATAAATTCAGGAGGCAAATTCATGTCAAACAGATGCACAGAATCCACGCAACAGATATTGTTGTATGCTATACAATCTAGCAAAGGGAAGATAGCAGCCACTGCAAGAGGACGAGTAACAAGGAGCCTTCGAGATTAAGGACCAAGAGACAGAGTCGGCAAAGAGCGGAAGCAGGAGAAAAGGAATGGAGGAAAAGGCTACCAAAAGTTATATGTGCTCAGCTTTCAGAATTCATATTCCTGCTGAATTAAACATTATTGACAAGTAATATATGGGACACCTTGATCAAGAAATGCTTCCCCTAAAATGCCTGAGAAATTATCACCTTCAAAACAATATAAGTAACGAGATGATGTAAGTAGCTCCGACACATGCTGTTTTGTAGGTGCATTTGCACTGATTGTTCTGAGACAGGCTCTCAGTGGTGCATTGTCAAGATCCATGCCTTTGAGTAGTGTCGGCTGTGAAAATAGGCAGTGTTCTCTGAAAATGAAGGAGTCATGTTGAGCTTCCTGGAAACATTGCAGTCCTCAGAAGGAAATATTACTCATGATTCCCAACAAAGCTGCAGACTGAAGGAATAGAATCCACTGCTGTTGATAAGAAAAGGTCTAAGATGCTCGCTGTAGGTAATTCTTCACTCAGATGCATGCAAGAAGAAAGGGATCCCAGGCAGACAAGAAGTGATGTGCTGGGTTTAAAGTTATGCAACACGACCACTTTTCATCAAGCAGCTGAAGGTCACTGTAGCACACGGTGGTCATAGTGAATTTCACCATCATTGACTGCCTTTGATGAGAAACACTGTGAAAAATAGTGCAAGATTTCCAGCGTATCACTTTATTATCAAGGGTCAGTTATTATCAATAGGGACAAGTTAGTAATGGACTTTAGTTTTGTGGGTATTTAGAGCAAACATTTCAGTATTAGCTAGAAATGATTCATTTTTTTTACTTTGTTTTATCTGATATTCATAATTATTTCTTGCTACTGTACATTGTGAATCATATTGCTTATCCTTTATTTTAAAGGCTTACTGCCAATCTTCCTCCAAAGTTATGACGGGAATCAGGAAGTTCCTCAGGGAAATTCAACTGATTGATCTTCTGGATGGAATTTCAATCTGCTTTAAATGGGATAGAAATGAATGAGGAGAAGGTAGCTCTACTGCTAGACTTGAAAATTTACTGGAATCAGTTGCTTTCTTGAGTTCTTACTAATGAACCCTTTTTGCAAATCAGCTTTCACTAATCATTTATATACTTTCTAAAATATATAACAAAGAACATAGAACAGAGAACAGTACAGCTGAATACAGGCCCCTTGGCCCACAATGTTGAGCTGACTTTATAACCTACTGCAAGGTCATTCTTAATCTTCCCACGCATATAGCCTCCATTTTTCTTTCACCCATGTTCTTATCTAAGAGTCCTTTAAATGTCCCTGATCTACTCTGCCTCTACCATTACTCTGGCTGTCTGATCCATGCAACTTGTACTCTTTATAAACAAACCTACCTCTGACATTCTCCCTATACTTTCATCCAATCACCTTAATTCGAAGCCTTCTCATATTAGCCATGTCCATGTCGGGAAAAAGGTACTGGCTGTCCACTTTATCAATGCCTTGTATCATCTTATACAGTTCTATAAAGCCATCTCACATCCTCCTTTGCTCCAAAGAGTAAAACCCTACTCACTCAGCCTAACTCTTTAATCCAGACAATATTCTGCTAAATCTCCTCTGCACCCTCCCTAAAGCTTCCACGTCCTTCCTATTATGAGGTAACCAGAACCGAACACATACTGCTAGAATGGTCTAACTGGAGTTTTATAGAGCTGCAACATTATCTTGTGGCTGTAGATCTCAATCACCCAACTAATGAAAGCAAACACACCCATGTGCCTTTGTAACCAGCCTGTACAGCAACATTAAGGGATCTATGGAAATGTACCCCAAAATTTCACTGTCCTTCCGCACTGTTAAGAATCTTGCCACTAACCCTATATTCTGCCTTCAGCTTTGGCCTTCCAAAGTATATCATTTCACTCTTTTGAGGATTGAACTTCATCTGCCACTTCTCAGCCCAGTTTTGGCTGACTGAATGGTGCCACAACGACAAATTCTCACTCATTGCCGGCAAAACCAAACAAATGGTTATTGACAACAGGAGGAGGAAACCAGAGGTCCACAAGCCAGTCCTCATCGGGGGATCAGACATGGAGAAGGTCAGCAACTTTAAATTATTTGCATTACCATTTCAGAAGATCTATCCTCAGTCCAGCACGTAAGTGCCGTTACAAAGAAAGAACTGCAGTGCTTCTGCTTTCTTAGAAATTTGTGAAAATTCAGCATGTCATCTAAAACTTTGAAAACTTCTATAGATGCACATGGAGAATATACTGTTTGGTTATTTCATGGCCTTGTAATGAAATACAATTCCGTTTCCTTGAACAGAAACACCAACAAAACCTGTGGATACCGCCCAGTGCATCACAGGTAAAGCCCACCCAACACTGAGTACATCTAACAAGGAGTGATGTCATAGGAAAGCAGTATCCATCATCAAGCACCCCCTTGATAATTCATGCTCCTTTTCTATGATATGGTCATGCTCTCCATGGAGAACAACCAGGCTATGCTTTCTCACTGCTGCCATCAGGAATGAAGTACGGGAACCTTAGCTTCCCTACCTCCAGGTTCAGAAACAGTTATCGGCCATCAGGTCTTAATTCAGAGTGCATAACTTCACTCACCCCAACACTGAACTGATTCCATGAATATGGTGTCCTCATTTTTTGCCAAGGTCCCTCTCTCTGGTGAATACTGAACACTAAGTACCTCACTTACCTCCTGCAACTCCAGGCACATATTCTTTCCTGTTTTATCCCTGATTACTCCTACCCTCACACTAGTCATCCACCTGTTCTCTGACCATATGTAAAATGGCTTGGCGTTTTCCTTAATCCAACTCACCAAGTCCTTTCATGCCCCATTCTAGTTCTCCTGAGTCCATTTTTAAGTTCCTTCCTAACTACCTTGTAACTTTTCAGAGTTCTGTTTGATCTTTGACTCCTAAATCTTAAGTATAATTTTTAATTTGCAGATGACACCTAGATTGGGGGCGTAGAGGACAGTGAGGAAGACAATTATGGCTTGTATTGGGATCTGGATCACACCAGATGGAAAAATGGCAGATGGAATGCAGAGAAGTTCAAGTTGGTGCACTTTGGTCGGACCAACCAAGGTAGGTCTGATACAGTGAATGGTAAAGCACTGAGGAGTATGGTAGAACAAAGGGATCTGGGAATAGAGATCCATAATTTATTGAAGGTGGCATCACAGGTAGAAGGGGTCGTAAAGAAAGCTTTTGTCACATTGGCCTTTATAAATCAAAGTATTAAATACAGGAGATAGAATGCTATGTTGAAGTTGTATAAGACATTGGTGAGGCCTAATTTGGAGTATCGTGTGTAGTTTTGGTCTCCTACCTACAGGAAAGATGTAATTAAAGTTGAAGGAGTACAGATAAAATTTACAAGAATGCTGCTGGGTCATGAGGATCTGAGTTATAAGGATAGATTGAATAGGTTAAGAATTGATTCCTTGGAACATCAAAGACTGAGAGGTGATTTGATAGATGTATGCAAAATTATAAGGGGTATAGATATGGGGAAAATGCAAGCAGGCTTTTCCATTGAGGTTGAGTCAGCTATAACTAGACGTAATTGGATAAGGGTGAAAGCTGAAAAGTTTAAGGGGAACATGAAGGGAAATTTCTTCACTCAGAGGGTGGTGAGAGCATGGAATGAGCTTCTAGTGCAAGCGGTGCAAGCATGCTCGATTTCAAAGATTTTAGGAAAAGCTTGGATAGGTACATGGATGGTAGGAGTATGGAGGGCTGTGGTCCTGGTGCAGTTCGATGAGAGTAGGCAGCTTAAATGGCTTAAGGGCCTGTTTCTGTGCTGTACATTTCTGTGACTCTATGACCCTATGCTTCCGTCTTCTTCATGGTTAGATGTTCCAAATCACTTGTTAGCCATGTTTCCTTCAGCCTGCCATCCTTTCCCTACTTCAATGGGACAAACCTATCCAGAATGTCATGTAAGTTCTCACCAAACAACCTTCCCATTTCTGTTGTGCATTTTCCATCTGTTCCAAATTTATGCTCCGAAGTTGCTGCCTAACAGCATTGTAATTCCCTTTTCCCCAATTAAACGTTTTCGCTTATTGTGCACTCCTATCCCTCGCTAAGGCTATAGTGAAGTCAAAGAGCTGTAGTCACTTTCTGAAATGCTCACCCGCTAAGAGTTTGGTCTCCTGACCAGGTTCATTACCTATTACAAGATCTAGTATTGCCTCTCCTCTATCTGGTATGTTCACTTCTTCTGTTAGGAATCCTCCCTACCTGACAAATTCTGTCCCACTATCCTTAAACTCTATCTTCATTTATTTTTTCATAAAAATGACAGGATAATGTAAAGGCTTTCTCAGATCTTGTTCTGGTTAGGTTCTTGTCAGGCAGCTTCCTTGTGTTGTTTGATGATATTGCTCATTTCATAAAGCTGAAGACAAGACTAAAACAAAAGTAAGAATATGTGATGATAAAGTGAAATTGATCAGTATGTATCAGACATTGCCTCAGAACTGAGGAGTTAGGAAGAAAAGTACAAGCACAAAATATTTTTTGTTCTAAACCTAGATGCTACATGTTTTTTTTTTCTTTTTTGCCAGAAATTCTATTTATTTTTGAAGGGTTAATAGTTTCTAAAGCCAACATTCTGCAATATCTATATCTCTATCTATCTAGATTCAGTGCAGAATAGGCCCTTCCTGCCCTTTGAGCCACGCTGCCCAGCAACCCTCTAATTTAATTCTGGCCTAATCACCTAATCATGGGACAAATTTACTGTGACCAATCAACCTACCAACTTGTACGTCTTTGGACTGTAGGAGGAAACCAGAGCACTCAGAGGAAACCCACGCAGTCAGGCGGAGAATGTATAAATTCTTTACAGGCAGTGGTTGGAATAGAACCCAGGCCGCCTGTACTGTAAAGCGTTGTGCTACTCACTATGTTACCATGCTACCTCAATTTGAAAACAGAAAGGAACCCATGTTCCAAACTTGTGTTCACCCGATGTGGTTTTCCAACAAGTGTTATTTTGAAGTACAGCTATAGTTTAAAAAAAAGAGAAATATAAAATAGACAATTAAGCATTTTATGACCCATAAAGAGCAATGAGATAAATGAACACATAGTTGTTTCATTCAGTAACTTAGTTCAAGGAATAATTGTCTGACAGTGACCAGGGGAATATCTCATTGTGGATTTCGAAAGCTTGATGTTTACTAGGCCTACCAAAGAACCACTTGAAACAAAGAGGTTAATTTTCACTTCATTGTTGGAGTATATGGCTTTCCTGCCTGGCAAGCAGGCATCTATTTTACAAATGCCCAATTATCCTAATCATTGGTTTCCATCATGGGCATCCTAGTTGGAAAAAAAAGCAGTTTAATTCTTCAGTGGTAAGTTGAAAGTGCTCCCGATGACTTGAGCAGCGTGTTTCAGTTAACTTATCAATGCAGTCTGCTCATGCATTCCTTTTGCCATCTGTGAAGCAGTATGAAGGAGGATTGCATCAAGGAATAATTTGTTTTGTTAATCCACAGTTTGAAACAGAATGTCAAGAGACATTCATTAATCACGTGGTGTATGAACTGACACAGATATAATGAAAATGATAGTGTTATCAGCCACTACAGGCAATGAGCAGACCAGAATACCTGACACTGATTATGAGAATAGGTGAAGATTATAATGCTGCAATCACCAGTTGAAAGGTGGATTCAAACTGAAAGCAAATTATATGCAAATTAGGCCGATGTGGGTTACCATTGTCCAATGTTATTCCAGCATTAGGCTTTATAGTGTGGAATATAACAGCAAATAGGATCAAGTCTGGGTGAAAATATTTGGAGCAAGTTTTACATTCCCTTAATCCAGGACCCGATATCCATTATACGGCATACAGAGCTATACTGCATATTATATTCAATACTTGCTGCTTTGAATAGAAATCCCAAGCAAGATTAATATTGGCATGGAAGAACATATATATGATACGAATCCTAAAAGTGTTACAAACAGTAACCCACCATCAAAGGCACAGTATTTATTTAACTTTGAAGAGCATAGAGCTTCTAAACTTTTCTGGATGTAAGTTAAATGAAATACAGTCTAAATTCATTTTACTGTTCTTTGAACCTTTCTAACTCCATAAGTTATGTCTCTAGAAAATGAAATTCACCTTTTTTTGCCAAATACAGATTGCATATAATGAAAACAGCCATTGGGATAAGCTGCCAAAGGCTTCTGCTGACCTTGCAGTAGTGATATCATCACAGAGCTGAATCACTAAAAGGCATTCACAACTTAAGGAACTCATTCCACAAAAGCCACAGAGCAGCTACAGTGAATGCTTCTATGGAGATAAGGAAAATTGATGGGAAGGAAGCAGAAGTGGTCATCCTTAACAGAATTTAATGACCTCATCTACACTGTGCCATGATTATCTGCATGTCACTGCAACATATTGGTTGATTAGTCTGGCAGTCATTTCAGCATCCTGTACTGAGGAGCCAACATAGAAATGCTGATGTCATCCAAGGGTCTCACTGTAATGTTTTGCATGTAACTGAGCAACAAATAATACATCTGGCAAAGACTGAGAGTGAAACATCCATATGCCATTGGATGTTTAACTCATTCCCATTTTACCAAACCGCTACAGGGTTTGCTCCTTGTGCTTTTGTGTCTGGTAAACAAAGCCTATAAATTGAACCCAATACAACCATTTAGACTTATAATTACAATATTGGCTGTGATTGTAAAGCTACACTACTGACTGAAAATGTAAATCACGCTCAGAGAGTGCCAGGATCAACTGCCCAACTGTCACTGATTGAATTGTAAATGATCTCTTATAAAATCCAACTTAAGAAGAAACACTGCCATGTGTGATTTCCTAGGGAAAAGTGTGATGAGCAACATTTTCTCCAAAGTCATGACCTCTGCCTCATTCAGATCTTTAAACTCTAACACATAAATATATTTGACAATAGGTGGGTGCATGGGAACACAATCAGTCCCAAATTACGCATCTTGAATTAGAAATATTGTATATCACCATTTTCTCTTTGTTATTAGGTCAAAGTTATGAACATCTGTCCTATGTATGCAGTATCATTCCATTACTCACACGCTGTTGAAATCAACCACCTTCTTCTCAACTCATTTTAGAAGATCTTCTTAGAGAAGTCATGGCGGAGAGGCTTGGGACATCCTGAGTTCCCAAGAATGATGCCATCAATGTATCTCTTAGGTCCTGGTAAGGTCATTCACGGCAGTAAGGTCAAGGTAAAGAACAATCCAACCAAGACCACCGTGGTGGAACTGGCAGAAGTTAATGGCACATCACAATGGCAGTGGATGTGGAGGAAGACGGCAACAATCAAGGGTTCCCAGTCATCTTGCATTGCATGTCACTGGACACTAACCCCAATCTGTCAAGGTTCATGTGATGGATGCCCGTACGTTAATGCTAAACAATGTCACACTCAGGTATTCGCGATTCAGAGATTGCACCCCAACATCCTGGATTTAGTCCAACTGTGATCAGCAAGTGGTGAATGGGGCAGGTTTATAAAGTCTTCAGAATATGTGGATCCTATTGGCTTCTACAGACACCTGAAGACCCACCAATAGATAGCTCCTTTAGAGAACATCATACTTGACTGGAGTGATCACAGTACTACTTCAGAAGTTGCAATAAATGCTGTCCTGGTCACCAGTGCACACTCCGGATGAGTGAATATAGAAATGAGTGGCTCCAGCTTGTCACCCTCATACCAATACACCCAGATACAGCTTCATCAATTAGTATGTGCAAATCATTGTAGAAAACAAATTGGGATAGAGGTATTTAACCTCATGATCATCAACTAAAAATCCATCACCTTTAACGCAGTCTTGCTGGCCTTTAAAAATGACATGACATGTTTTAATGCACAGACTGGCTGCCTGAGCACGCTTGGCACAAAGTCTAAAACCAACTTTAAACCATTTGAAATAGTTTTCAGAAGGGATATCCTCTGGTATATTGCTGCCTCTTAAGTAATATGATTCTGTTTGCTTTTGAATGTTATGCCCACAGTCTTTCCTGTACAGTGCAAAAGGAATAATGGCTAGAGATTGTGTAATTGCCTCAAACAAAGCAAACGTTAAACTGCTGGAAGAACACAATGAGCCAAACAGCATCTGTGGAGGTAAAGGGATGGCAAGCGTTTCAAGTCTAATGCAGAGATTTGACCTGAAAATATAACTGTCCCTTCACCTCCTTAGATGTTGCTTGATCTGAGTTCTCCTAGCGGTCTTTCTTTTGCTTCAAGTTCTCCTGCCTTTTTTCTGCGTTTTACTATAGACTTGTGTTTAAAATATTGATTCTGCTGATTAAAGGAATATCCTTTAAATGATTTTCAATAGTAGGAATGAAAAAGTTATGAGATTAAATAAACAGTCTGTGTTCTGCAATTCTGGCAGTGAAGTAATACCACAACGATGGGGTGGTTAATTGGTCAGACCAATTGATATCTATTGATTAATATAGAACAGACCCAAACAATGAAGAATGTATGCAATGTTGGTGCAGAGTTTCAATGAGCACATGATGATGTCAAAGTCATGATCTTAAACAACCAGTCTACAGAATTGTTTTCAATGCTGCACTTCACCTCGACCAACTTCTCCTTGGAGTGGAGTTAACATGCAGGACAAATAGGGAAGTTCCTCCATTCCATCCACCAAAAGCAGAACTTCCTGGTGGCCCAACATTTTAATTTTGATTAGATTAGATTATGAGGACACACAGTCCTTTTTTATTGTCATTTAGTAATGCATGCATTAAGAAATGATACGACATTCCTCCAGTATGATATCACAGAAACACAAGACAAACGAAGACTGAAAAACTGACAAAAAACACGTAATTATAACATATAGTTACAACAGTGCAAAGCAATACCGTAATTTGATAAAGAACAGACCATGGGCACGGTAAAAAAGAGTCTCAAAGTCTCTCGAAAGTCTCATCATCTCACTCAGACGGTAGAAGGAAGAAAAACTCTCCCTGCCATGAACCTCCAGTGCTGCAAACTTGCCAATGCAGCACCCTGGAAGCACCCGACCACAGCCGACTCTTGAGTCCATCCGAAAACTTCGAGCCTCCGACCAGCCCTCCGACACTGAGCACCGAGCACCATCTCTGCCGAGTGCTTCGTCCCTGGCCCCGGCAACAGGCAATAGGCAAAGCCAAGGATTTGGGGCCTTCCCCTCCGGAGATTCTCGATCATACAGTAGCAGCGGCAGCAAAGCAGGCATTTCAGAAGTTTCTCCAGATGTTCCCCTGTGCTTCTCATGTCTGTCTCCATCAAATCAGGATTGTTCATGGTACCTACTTAACAAATACCGACGTAATTTCAGAGCGGCCGCTCTAACATGTCGGCCCATGGCTTCCTCTTGTGCCATAATGAGGCCTCCCCCAGGGAGGAGGAGCAACATCTTGTTTTCCGATTGGGTAGCCTCTTTCCTGAGGGCATGGACATCAATTTCTCCTTCAGGTAAAAAACTTTTACCCTCCCCCTCCCCCCTTCTCCTATTCCCCACTCTGGCTTCTTACCTCTTCTCATCCAGTGATGTCAGCCAATGAGAACAGCGAGAAGAGTTTAAATGGAGACAGCTTTACAGAGCGGGCATCAGAGGAGCGGGCGACTGAGTAGGAAGGACAGGATAGGAAGGCTTTGGCTCAATGGGGCTTCAGTGATAACAGGTCAAGGCGAAGCATGTTACTTGTGTAGAACACAGACAGGAAGAATGTGTGTGAGGCCGGTGTTCTGTGCTCGGTGTCAGATGTGGGAAGTCCTGGAGACTCCCAGCCTCCCGGATGACCACATCTGCGCCAGGTGCGTCGAGCTGCAGGTCCTTAGGGACCACGTTAGAGAACGTTTGGGAACTGGAGATGCAGCTCAATGACCTTTGTCTGGTCAGGGAGAGTGATAGGAGCTATAGGCAGGTAGTCACATCGGGGCCTGGGGAGACAGATAAGTGGGTAACAGTTAGAAGAGGGAAGGGCAAGAAGCAGATGCTAAAGAGTATCCCAGTGGCTGTACCCCTTGACAATAAGTACTCCTGCTTGAGTACTGTTGGGGGGGACAGCCTACCTGGGGGAATCACCAGCACAGAGTCTGGCCATGTGGCTCAGAAGGGTAGGGAAAGGAAGAGGATGGTAGCAGTGATAGGGGACTCTATAGTTAGGGGGTCAAACAGGCAATTCTGTAGACACAGGAAAGAAACACGGATGGTAGTTTGCCTCCCGAGTGCCAGGGTCCAGGATGTTTCTGATCATGTCCACGGTATCCTGAGGTGGAAAGGAGAACAGTCAGAGGTTGTGGTACATATTAGTACCAACAATATAGGTAGGAAAAGGGAGGAGGTCCTGAAAGCAGACTATAGGGAGTTAGGAAGGAAGTTGAGAAGCAGGACCTCAAAGGTGCCTGTGCCACATGACAGTGAGTATAGGAACAGAGTGAGGTGGAGGATAAATGTGTGGTTGAGTGGTTGGAGCAGGGGCCAGGGATTCAGATTTCTGCATCTTTGGGGCCCCTTTTGAGGTGGATGGGACCTGTACAAAAAGGATGGGCTGCACTTGAATCCCAGGGGGACCAATATCCTGACGGGGAGGTTTGCAAAGGATATTGGAGAGAGTTTAAACTAGAATTGCTGGGGGGGTGGGAATCAAACTGAAGTGATGGAGGAAGTTGGTTCACAAATAGAGAAAGTTTGGACACAGTGCGAGAAGGAGGATAGGCAGGTGATGGAGAAGGGACGCGCTCAGACCAATGGTTTGAGATGTGTCTATTTTAATGCAAGAACTATTATAAATAAAGTGGATGAACTTAGAGCGTGGATCAGTACTTGGAGCTATGATGTTGTGGCCATTACAGAGACTTGGATGGTGCAAGGGCAGGAATGGCTACTTCAAGTGCCAGGCTTTAAATGTTTCAGAAAGCATAGGGAGGGAGGCAAAAGGGGTGGGGCGTGACACTGCTGATCAGAGATAGTGTCATGGCTGCAGAAAAGGAGGAAGTCACGGAGGGGTTGTCTATGGAGATTCTGTGGGTGGGCGTTAGGAACAGGAAAGGGTCAATAACTCTACTGGGTGTTTTTTTTATAAACCAGCCAATAGTAACAGGGACATTAAGGAGCAGATAGGGTGACAGATTCTGCAAGGGTATAATAATAACAGGGTTCAAGCAACACACATCAAAGTTGCTGGTGAACGCAGCAGGCCAAGCAGCATCTGTAGGAAGAGGTGCAGTCGAAGTTTCAGGCCGAGACCCTTCGTCAGGACTAACTGAAGGAAGAGTGAGTAAGGGATTTGAAAGTTGGAGGGGGAGGGGGAGATCCAAAATGATAGGAGAAGACAGGAGGGGGAGGGATAGAGCCAAGAGCTGGACAGGTGATAGGCAAAAGGGGATACGAGAGGATCATGGGACAGGAGGTCCGGGAAGAAAGACAAGTGGCGGGGGGGAGACCCAGAGGATGGGCAAGAGGTATATTCAGAGGGACAGAGGGAGAAAAAGGAGAGTGAGAGAAAGAATGTGTGCATAAAAATGAGTAACAGATGGGGTACGAGGGGGAGGTGGGGCCTTAGCGGAAGTTAGAGAAGTCGATGTTCATGCCATCAGGTTGGAGGCTACCCAGACGGAATATAAGGTGGAGGAACAACACCTTATATTCCGCCTGGGTAGTCTCCAACCTGATGGCATGAACATCGACTTCTCTAACTTCCGCTAAGGCCCCACCTCCCCCTCGTACCCCATCTGTTACTCATTTTTATGCACATATTCTTTCTCTCCCTCTCCTTTTTCTCCCTCTGTCCCTCTGAATATACCTCTTGCCCATCCTCTGGGCCCCCCCCCACTCCTTGTCTTTCTTCCCGGACCTCCTGTCCCATGATCCTCTCGTATCCCCTTTTGCCTATCACCTGTCCAGCTCTTGGCTCTATCCCTCCCCCTCCTGTCTTCTCCTATCATTTTGGATCTCCCCCTCCCCCTCCAACTTTCAAATTCCTTACTCACTCTTCCTTCAGTTAGTCCTGACGAAGGGTCTCGGCCTGAAACGTCGACTGCACCTCTTCCTACAGATGTTGCTTGGCCTGCTGCGTTCACCAGCAACTTTGATGTGTGTTGCTTGAATTTCCAGCAGCTGCAGAATTCCTGTTGTTTGCGTTGATAATAACAGGGTTGTTGTGGTGAGAGATTTTAATTTCCCAAATATTGATTGACATCTCTCTAGAGTGAGGGATTTAAATGGGGTGGAGTTTGTTGGGTGTGTTCAGGAAGGTTTCCTGACACAATATGTAGATAAGCCTACAAGAGGAGAGGCTGTAATTGATCTGGTATTGGGAAGTGAACCTGGTCAGGTGTCAGGTCTTTCAGTGGGAGAGCATTTTGGAGATAGTGATCACAATTCTATCTCCTTTACCATAGCATTGGAGAGGGATAGGAACAGACAGGTTAGGGAAATGGTTAATTGGAGTAAGTGAAAATATGATGCTATCAAGCAGGAACTTGGAAGCATAAATTGGAAACAGATGTTCTCAGGGAAATGTACGGAAGAAATGTGGCAAATGTTCAGCGGATATTTGGGCGGGTTTCTGCATAGGTACCTTCCAATGAGACAGGGAAGGGATGGTAGGATTCAGGAACCATGGTGTACAAAGGCTGTTGTAAATCTAGTCAAGAAGAAAAGAAGAGCTTACGAAAGGTTCAAAAAAATAGGCAATGATAGAGATATATAAGATTATAAGGCTGGCAGGAAGGGGCTTAAGAATGAAATTAGGGGAGCCAGAAGAGGCCATGAGAAGGCCTTGACGAAACAGAATTAAGGAAAACCCCAAGGCATGCCATAAGTATGTGAAGAGCAAGAGGATAAGATGTGAGACAGTGAAAAAGTGTGTATGGAACTGGAGGAGATAACAGAGGTACTTAGTGAATACTTGGCTTCAGTATTCACTACGGAATAGGATCTTGCCGATTGTAGGGATGACTTGCAGTGGACTGAAAAGCTTGAGAATGTAGATATTAAGGAAAAGGATGTGCTGAAGCTTTTGGAAAGCATCAAGTTGAGTAAGTCACCGGGACTGGGCAGGATGTACCCCAAGCTATTGTGGGAGGCGCGGGAGGAGATTGCTGAGCCTCTGGTGAAGATCTTTGCATCATCAATGGGGACGAGAGAGGTTCTGAAGGATTGGACGGCTGTGGATATTGTTCCCGTATTCAAGAAAGGGAGTAGAGAATGCCCAGGATATTATAGACCAGTGAGTCTTACTTCAGTGGTTGGTCAGTTGTTGGAGAAGATCCTGAGATGCAGGATTTATGAACATTTGGAGAGGCATAATATGATTAGGAATAGTCAGCATGGCTTTGTCAAAGGCAGGTTACGCTTTACGAGCCTGATTGAATTTTTTGAGAATGTGACTAAACACATTGATGAAGGTAGAGCCGTAGATGTAGTGTATATGAATTTTAGCAAGAAATTTGATAAGGCACCCTATGCAAGGCTTATTGAGAAAGTAAGAAAGCATGGGATCCAAGGGGACATTGCTTTGTCGATCCAGAACTGGCTTTCCCACAGAAGGCGTCATATTCTGCATGGAGGTCGGTCAACAGTGGTGTGCCTCAGGAATCTGTTCTGGGACCCCTACTCTTCATGATTTTTATAAATGACCTGGATGAGGAAGTGCAGGGATGTGTTAGTAAATTTGCTGATATCACAAAAGTTGGGGGTGTTGTGGGTAGTGTGGAGGGCTGTCAGCGGTTACAGTGGGACATTGATAGAATGCAAGACTGGGATAAGAAGTGGCAGATGGGAGTTTAACCCAGATAAGTGTGAGGTGGTTCATTTTGGTAGGTCAAATATGATGGCAGAATATAGTATTAATGATAAGACTCTTGGCAGTGTGGAGGATCAGAGGGATCTTGGGGTCCGGGTCCATAGGACACTCAAAGCTGTTGTGCGGGTTGACTATGGTTAAGAAGGCATATGTGGGATTGTATTTAAGAGCTGAGAGGTAATGCTGCAGCTATATAGAACCCTGGTTAGGTCCCACTTAGAGTACTGTGTTCAATTCTGATTGTCTCACTACAGAAAGGACTGGAAACCATAGAAAGGGTGCAGAGGAGATTTACAATGATGTTGCCTGGATTGGGGAGCATGCCTTATGAGAACTGGTTGAGTGAACTCAGCCTTTTCTCCTTGGAGCGACAGAGGATAAGAGGTGACCTGATAGAGGTGTACACGATGATGAGAGGCATTGATCATGTGGATAGTCAGAGGCTTTTTCCCCAGGGCTGAAATGGCTAGCACCAGAGGGCATAGTTTTAAGGTGCTTGGAAGCAGGTACAGAGGAGATGTCAGGGGTAAATTTTTACACAGAGAGTGCTGAGTGTGTGGAATGGGCTACCAGCAGCGGTGGTGGAGGTGGAAACGATAGGGTCATTTAAGGGACTCCTGGATTGGTACATGGAGCTTAAGAAAATAGAGGGCTAAGAGTAAGCCTAGGTAATTTCTAAGGTAAGAACATGTTCGGCACAGCTTTGTGGGCTTTGGTTTTCTATGTTTCTATGGTTCTATCTACCTATCACCTCCCCATGGTACCCCTCCTCCTTCCCTTTCTCCTCTGGTTCACTCACCTCATTTAGATACCTTCATCTCCAGCCCTTCACTGCTCCCATATACCTGCCTAAGTCTTATTGCTGTCCCTCTCCTCCCCCCTCTTACTTTTATTTTGACATCTTCCCCTTTTCTTTTCAATCCTGAATAAAGGTCTCAGCCCAAAACATCAACTATCTATTCATTTTGATAGATGCTGCCTCCAGCATTTTGTATATGTTGCTCCAAATAGGAAAGTGTTCCTCCGTTATAGAACCAATAGTCATTGATGTATAGTACACAAACAATGCATGTTCAGAAGCCAAACTCCAAATCACTGTCCACCTAATCACCGGAAGCATATGACAAAAATGGACCGTACAGTTAACTTCTGCAAAATAAATTTGCTCTTCCAACCTGCTATGGTCACACATCTCCATTCGTTAATAAAGATCCATGATGAAATCCAGGTAAGTATGGAATTCCCACCTTTTCAGACGTATCTTGAAAACAGATATAGATGATAAAAAAAATAGCCAGCTCATCTACCAGGCAGCAATAATTCCTATATTGATATATGTTTCAAAGACTCCAGCTTCCTTCAGCAGGTACCATAGAGCACTGCCAAGGTGCTATCAAACTTATTTCACAAAATCCTTGAAATCCACAGCAGGACAAGTGGACTGATGCCAGCATCCTTTCCTAGACCAACATTTTTGGACTCTAATTAAACTCAATATTTGCATGATTAGAACTACCTTATCAAAACAAACATCATCCAGAGCTCTGTTATGGCATGCAATTACCGAAGGAACATAGGAAAAAGTTTCATAGAATGTTCTTCAACATCTTGAGAAAATTCTGATGGAAGATCACTCAAAATGGAGAAATGTTGGAAATGGCATTGATAACTTTTACTCCATGTATTGGGATCATGCAGGAACACCCTGTACATGATAAAAGGTGTACAATTATTTATCTCCTCCTCTCACCTTGAAATATTAAACAGCTCCTGTTTCTGACTGTGACAGATTCTGCTGGTATCTTATTTGTCACATCAGCTACTTCAGAGCACACCAAACTGGCATCGAAACAAGTCATTGTTGTGCAGATCAACTATAGGGTCTTTATCATCATTTTTGAACAGGGAAGTTTGGAGATGAATAATGAAGATTAAATGCTCCCTCATGTACTTGATGAACCTTCCCAAGCAAAATCAGCATTTATAAAAGCAGCATACTCCCCTCACCTCTGCCTGCTGCTCACTGAGGAAGTCAAATTCGGGCCTTACAGAGATTTCAGTACTTTTGGAAGAAGCAGTGCTAATAGGAGATAATCACACATGAAAGGCAGCCCCTTACACAAAGTCTTGCTTTACTTTGG
Organism: Mobula birostris; assembly: GCF_030028105.1. Classification (NCBI taxonomy): domain Eukaryota; kingdom Metazoa; phylum Chordata; class Chondrichthyes; order Myliobatiformes; family Myliobatidae; genus Mobula; species Mobula birostris. The sequence goes on along the minus strand of NC_092376.1, from coordinate 82,957,997 downwards.
AACAAATGAATTTTTTGATTTCAATGTCCATAATGAACTCAGGCAGCAATCCCTTAAGATTGAACAAATCAAGAATTTAATAAACCCTAACAGCACATCTGCATCACTCAAATTCTACACGAAAACCTGTACCTTGTTTCTTGATGTGTTTCTTATCTGATTAAAACAGTTTTAATTCATTTAATGAATTATACAAGTCATATGATATGGATTGATATACAGAATTTAAAAATGTTGTGAAAATATGGTGTAACGTTCAGTTATATTGGCTCGTATATGTCCAGGGGAAATCCCACCCAGCACCTGCCTCAACGCTTCCCACGGAGTAGGTGACCACCCGAATCAAGCCCAAACGTCAATCATCAGCCAGCACACCCAGCAAATTTTAACAAGTACACTTTATAGATATTACTTATTCTATGACATTAATATAAATTCGATACAGGAAAGGAAGTAATGGAAAAAAAAGGCGCCAACACTTATCAACGTTCAAGTTCTTCGCGCACAACCGTTGGAGCTCAATCAATTCCGGACGACACCCGAATCCTGTCGACTCACAGCTCGAGACCACCTGGAGTGATCAACCGGAGCCTTTCAGCATGTCTGCCATCCTCGCAGTCTCTCCTCCGACTCCTCGCAAAATCCCCGTCCACAGTCATATGATACAGCATTATATCCAACAAAACGATACATGGCCACCCATTGGCTAATAGCACCCTGCTATCTATAATAACCCAAGTAACTGCCTAGCTAGAGACTTTCTCAGCATTCCTCAGTATAACATAACAAAGAAGCCATTTTAAATTTAACAAAAAAGCAAGACCCCGTACACTGGTATTTATTTATAAGAAATAAATGTATTAAATATTTTAAAAAATAAATTTATATACACATTTAGAAAGAGATTCATTGCAAACAATCTGCTGCTAACTTGTAATATTGCATACTATTTTATCCATGAGTAATTTGTATATTTCTTTCTAACAAATTCTCTTTGTTCTTCTACAATATAGCAAGGGCATAAACTAAAGTGGGTGCTTCGCTTAGCTTTCCATTAAATTATTTTAATTTGACAATGGCCTTCTTATAAATCATGTGAAGTGCCTAATAATTTGCTGTGTTACTAACCGCTATAATGTTTACATCATTGTTAAGCAATTTTAACTGTGTTCTGATTGGAGTGATGATCTGCTTCCTTTCTGGATGTCATATTGACTTCATAACTCAAGCTTTACTTACATTATCCCCACACACTCCATAAAATACTGCTGTGAAAGTTTCTTATTATTTGTCTTTCACTAAACCTCATCATCTGATATTTTCCCCTCACCAGTTCTTTATGAAGTTTGCTGTGTCCTAGGAATATATTGAAAAGTAAAAACCCAAAAGGCCAAAGAGCCAGTTAGACTTTTAATTGATCTTACAGCCTTGTTTGCCAGAGGAAAATAGTCTGAGGTTTCATTCATGCATGAAGAGAATGCATGGCAATTTGCTCTTCAGCCACTAATGCATGATTGGCATGCATACTCCTGTTACAAAGATTTCTACAAATAATTTTCACTAAGCACAATCAAAAATCAGTTAGGAATTATGTACTAACCTTTGCCATTTATGGTAAAAAGGGACTCTGTATCCAAGCTCTGCTTGTTTATGTGTGTTAGAGAGCATTGCTCAGATGGTGGTATTGCTATGGGCTCTACCACTAGTACAGGCACCGGCATCCTCTCGTTAGAAATAGCTGTCAGTGAAAGTATTGTGCATGGCAGGAACTAGGATAGTTACCAATAGCTGAGATAAAATACTAACAGTAGGGGTGGTCAAAGAGCTCATCACCACAAGTCAGCACTTGGTTTCAATGTCTAAAATAATTGAACAATCCCACACCTGTTATGAATTTCAGTGAAACTATTGAAATCATCTACCAAGAACTGCACTGGTACACTCACAGCTTATCACTGTTTTCACATATGCGTCTTGCAGCACATACATAACTCCAGCTATGTAATTATAGTCTAAAACATCTCACATACACATAAATGCATATTACCACACTCAATGGTCTTTCCTCTCTCTTGGAGGAGAAAGTGACAAGCAACAAACTACAAAGACTGCCCTGTTCTTCCAATAAGCTGTGTGCTCTTAATGGGATGGTACTTGAGCCATGAGGCTGAGACCTTTGAAGGTAAAGGAATGCTCATGTGTAATCCATTATCTCATATCTCTGTTTGTTCCACAGTTTCACCTGCCATATTATATGTAGATGATATAGATGGGATCCCCTTCAATTCACTGTGACCCAGCTTTTAAGCCATGCTCATTTCAGGTCCCAGTGGACTAGCAATAAAAACTGGAAAGGTGAAACACTGTGCATCTGAGCCTGCTAATCGCATGCACCTGCTGAAATCCTGGCACTTTTTAGACAATAGAGGTGGTGTAATACTCCTTTGCAAGGTGAGTTCGCGCACATCCAGTTTGTTACTGAGGGCTCAGATGGGGCTACACAAAGACATCCGAAAGACAAAGAATGGATGTGCTTTTGGCATTGCCTGACCATCCTGAAAGCTGACATTGAAATGTCCAGTAACGAGAAAGAATCAAATTCCAATTCCTTTCCAGCTTGGAAGTGGTATGTGGTCCTTGACGACAGCTAAGCATGGTGCAAGGGTTAGTAGGAGATTGAACATGAAAATGTGGCAAGAAAGCTTCAATTTCTGTGTTCCACTGCCGGGTTGCTGTTGTTTAGTTCAGCTTATTGTTAATAGTCACTGAGGCTGTAGACCCACACTTGTTAAAGAGTTTGAATATTTCATGGTATTCTTGATATCTGTTCCCCAGAGGATTGCTGGTGCCCTACCCCACCGGATCAGTACTCAGGTCATCAAGCCTGATCCAGCTACTTTTGTTCTCAGGAGGAAAGCATTTGTCCTTCAATAATCACTTGCTGTAATGTGTCAACATGATGGCACTAAATGGTGACTCCTTTGTTTGCACTTCATTAACAGCTCTATTTCTATCTTTGGTATCTCATGTTTTCCTTTTCAAGGTTCTTTTGAAGACCCTGACCTGGAGTTTGGTTTTTTGCGGAAATAGGACCTGCTCTCAGGGCCTCACGACTGGCCACTTTTTGATATCCCAAGGACGCAGCCTGGAAGACTGGTGTTCTTTAAGGTGCCAGATTTTCGTGGCTCTGCAGTTGGACTGATTCTAAGCTGGCGTTCCTGACTGAGGCATCGCTGGAGAACACGGAACATCAGGAGCAGCAGGTTAGCTGACAGAGCTCAGAAAAAGTGACGCGACAGTCTTTTAACATCGTAATCAGCGAGTTGTTTGTTATGTCTCCTTTCTCGCAGTGAAACGGCGACACTTCTTTTTCCCTTGTTAGGGGGAGTGAGAGAGAGAGAGCATGTGGTATGTCAAATTATCTAGTGAACAAGTAGTCTTTGGGGTACTGCAAATCTGTGTCCATATTGATGCTACACGCTTGCGTGCTCGGTGGAAAGTGCTGATGCTGTTTTGCTAGTGGGAGGGAGGTGTTTCCTTGCTGCTGCTTGTACTTGGGAGGGAGGATCTGGGGAAGAGGCTTTGGGGTTCTAAAGTTTAACTGTCATCGATTTTTTGGGACACTCCCCTGCTTTGGTGGATGCTTGTGAAGAAAAAGAATTTCAGGATGTGTGTTGTATACATTTCTCTAACATTAAATGTACCTATTGAAACATATTGAACCTCCTCCGGATGGCAAAAGTTTAAATTGAGACAGTACACTTAGTAGTCTGCCAATGTGTGTCTGGAGACACCTACCTTTTGCATCCATCTGCAAGCTTTCCCTCTTCAAATGGGCAACCACACACCAGACTAACCACATTAACAGATGGAAGCATTGTATGAAGCTACCAGAATAGGCAAAGATTCACACAAGACAGATACTTCGTACAGAAATTGTCAGTCAGTGATGCTTTTCTGTTTGATTTTGCTCATAACCTATTGTATAAGATACTTGGTGTGAAGATTTCCCTATCCTGAATTTCATGATTTGACCAGAATAGGACAGTCAGATGGTAAGCAACAGGAGGATGGCAGCTTGGGAACTGAAGCAAACACAGAATTAGATTTTGCTGTATTCGTTATCTCTTTATTTTTGAGCTTGCTGGGAATGACCTCTCTAATTGGCTGTAACGGTGCTGAAGTGTTCCTTTCCTGATTAGCTGAATTAATTATCATGGTGTTGCTATTATTGGACAAAATCTCAACTTTATCTTATTCTCTCATTAGCTACTCTTTATCACTTAATATACTTAAAAAATTTTGCAAGATTTTACTTACTTTTCTCTGCCAAAGCTATCTCATGCCATTGTTTTGCCTTTCTGATTGCCTTCTTGAGTATACTCCTGTAACTTCTATACTCCCACAGGGATTAACTCGATCCTAGATGCATGTCCTTGACCCAGGTCTCCTTTATTTTCCTAACAAGTACTTCAATGTTCCACATCATCTACATTTCCCTACTCTACCCAGTTTTCACTTGAACAAGAACCTTCAAAATATAGATTTTGAACCCTCAATCTCACAATTTCAGAAGCCTTCAAATTGCTGGATGTCTCTTTGCCTGCAAAGTACCTACTTCAATAAGTTTTTGCGAGTTTCCATCCGATGCCACTAAAATTTGGCTTGCCCCAAAAGCTAGAACTCATGGACCAGATCTGCCCTTTTCCGTAACTAATTTAAAACTAATAGAACTGTGGTCACTAGTGCCAACATGCTCTTTCCCATTGGCACTTTTGTCTCTTTACCTGCTCCATTTCCCAAAAGAACATCAGGCTTTGCCTTTGTTCTGGTAAGGTGTTCAATATATTCTGTAAGGAAATTTTCCTGAATACACTCAATGAACTTCAGGCCATCTAATCCCTTAGAACTATGGTAGTCGAAATTTATACTTGGAAAGTTAAAATCCCCTACTATGATAATCTTGTTACACTTGCAACTTTCTGGGGTCTTCCTACATATTTGTTCTTCTAATTCTGACGACAATTTGAAGGCTTATAGTAAATCGTAACAAGGTGATCATCCCCTCCTTATTTCACAGGGTCCATCCAGAAAACCTCAAAGGATGATCACTTAGTAATTTCATCTCCTTAAAGAGAAATGCGTCTCCTCCTCCTCTTTTTTCCCACCTCTATCCTACCTATAGTACTTGTACCATGGAGCATTTAGTTGCCAGTCCTGTCCATCCCATAACCATGTTTCTTTAATAGCTATAATGCCTTGTCCAAAGTAGCTATCCATGCGTGGAATTCACTCTTATTACTTACCACTGAGATACATTTCAGGTTTGGCCTGAAACGTCAACTGCACTTTTTTTCCTAGATGCCACCTGGCCTGTTGAGTTCCTCCAGCATTTTACGTGTGTGCAGAGATACATTCCTTTATCTATCATAGTTTCTCCTCAACCATAACCATTGACCTTATCTCCTCTGCCTTCTGCACCTCTGCTTTCACCTCCTCCTCCTCCTTCGGCCAGAACAAGAATCATTCCCCTTTGATCCACATCTTCCATCCTACCATCCTTCATATTCAACAGATCATCCTTTAGAATTTTCATAAGATCTTACCACCACACAAACTTCCTCTCCCATCTCCCTTCAATTTTCTAAAGCAGTTATTTCCCCTGTCACTCCCTGGTTGACATTTCCAGCTTCACCAGCTGCTCCCTTTTTCCAATACTTTCCCATGAATCCTCAGGAGATGTAACACACAGACAGCATCCAGCAGCTGTTGCCTTGTCTCAAAATAGTTCTTCAAGACAGTTCACTCACACTTCCTCAAATCGTGCGCTGCTTTTTCACGTGGAGAAGCCAAATGCAGACAGGGTGACCACTTTGTAGAGCACCTTACTTCAGTCAGCAAGAACAATCCTAAACTTCAACTTGACTCTCACTTTATATCTCCATCCCACTCCAACTCTGAGCTTTCTACCTGTGACCTCCTGCACGGTTCCAGCCAGGAGCCTGAGAAACAGCACCTCATTTCCATCTGCAAACATTGCAGCTTTTGCTCATCTATGTTGAATTTAACAGTTCCAGTTAGCTCACTTTTTCCCTCACTGTATCAGCAATGGCTCTTTTCTGCATTTCATAGTTTTCACATATTCCTTTGTTTTCTCTCTCTTTTTGACTGCTTTAATCTGCTAAATAGCTACGTAAACTTTGGGATTAATCAAGATTGTTTAATGTCATTTCCAGTATATGAGTGTAAAGGGGAACAAAATCATTGTTACTCCAGATTCCAATGCTGCACAAAAAAAAACAATAAGGTAAAGAAAATAATAATAAAATATACAATAAATATAAATATAAGATAATATATAAGATAGTTTATATACATAGATTAATTGTATGTCCATAAAGTGATGCTAGGTACATGAGTGTCAGTACATAAGGTGACTGTCAGGAAATGGTAAAGTATTAGCGGTGAGTGGGTGTGGTGGGGTGGATTACTGGGTGGAGGTGTTGATCAGTTTTACTGCCTGGGGAAAGTAACTGTTTTTGAGTTTGGTAGTCCTAGTGTGGATTCTGTGTAGCCTCCTTCCTGACTGCTGTTGTGTTTGCTTGCTTATAACTGCTGATGAGAGCCAAAGCCAGGCAACAGGACAAAGCCAGAACTCAAAATACTCCTTTGTTCGGTAATGGTTAGTTCAGTTGGGGTAAATCAAACCATTCCAGGAGGAGATAAAGGTCAAGCTGTGTTTGGTGATCTGCTCAACGAACTTGTTGTGCCTTGGGAACCATGTGGTCGCAACTGGTTGATGTGGCAATGCCAGCAATGTCCATCCATAAATTCATAGACCACTTTTTCCATTCATTTGCCAATCTGACCGGCTACCCAGTGTCTTGCTCATTGCGATACTGACTGACATGCACTGCAACTTTGGGCTTGAATAACTTCACATGCTGAGTAAGGTCTCTGTGGCTCTCTTTGTGAACATGACCATCTACCATCTCCAATGCTGGATGCTGTGACAGCATTTCATCTAACACTGTGTGCAGTTTTATTCCCAAAAAAGCTTCAACCGGTGACTGCCACTTGAGGCCTTGATATGATGTAGTTTGATATATCAGCAAAAATATGTCAAGAGCTTCAGCCGATGCACCTTGCTCTCTTGATTTCAATAGCAACCAGTTGTAGGTATCTACAAACCTCTCTGCTTGACTGTTGGCCTATAGATGATAAGTGGGTGAGTATATGTGGATAAATCCATTGTCCTGACAGAATGCAGCAAACTGCTGTGAACTAATTTGAGATCCATTGTCAGAACCAACCATTTCTGGCATCCCAAAGTAGTTAAAGATCAGTTGAAAGGCAGCCTCTATCATTGTTGACTTCATAAATAATACTTCTGGCCATTTGGAATAGGCATCAACATGGACTTCACCTGTTGACCAAGGTCTCTATGACTGCCTTTGTGCACATGAGCATTCCAACCAAATTTACTGAAACAATTCCACCGTGGTCACAACCCTATCGATTGGGACAATGAAGTCAATGTGTACTCGACTGCAAGATCTGGTAGCCTAAGGCCATGGCTGTGGATCGATTCTACTTGGATTCGTAGTGTATTGAGTACACTGCTTGCATATGGATGTAATATCTTTGTCTCTGCCCAGCCAGTAAACAAAGCTTCTCATCAGGGCTTTCATTCAATTGATGCCTGGGTGACCATGGTGGAATTGTTTCAGTAAGTTTTGTGGAAGTATTCATGGAATCATTATTCTGTCTCCAAGCATTAGGCTGGAGTCCACAGTTGGGAATGATGTATGATGTTGGTAAAAGGGTATGATATCTTCCTCAGCCTTGACTGGCCATCTATCAATAGGGTATCTGGAGATACACTGAAGAGGAGGATCTGTAGCCATTTCTGTTCTGATCTTGTTGACCGTGACTGAAAGACCTTCAGCAGCACTCCATAAAATCCAATGGACTTTGGAATCCACTGAAATTGTAGCCATGCCTACATCCATTTTCAGTGAACTATTGATTCATAAGTCTGGAGAGGGCTCTTGCCTGACCAGGTTCCTGGGTTGATGTGTACTTGATTTCAAGGTCATAGGCTAACAATATCATTGCCCACCATTGCAGATGGCTAACTGTATTCACTGGGATGTCATTCAAAGACCTGAAGGTGGACAACAGTGGCTTGTGATTAGTAAAGAGAGTAAAGCATCTGCCAGCAAGCAGCTAATGGAATTTCCTCACAGCAAAGACGGTCCTCAAGGCTTCTTTCTTGATTTGTCCATAGTTCTTTTCTGCTGCTGTCAGTAATCTGGCTGCACATATGACAGTTTTTTCGGAACTATCAGGAAAGATATGGGATATGACAGCTTCCACCCCATAGTTGGATGCATCTGTCACAATGACGATTGACAACTCTGGGTTGCAATTCACTAAGAGACGGTCGGATGACAACTTATTCTTTTCCTGATCAAAGTCCTCATGGCATTGTTTGGACCATTTCCACATAGAACTCTTGTTGAGTAGGGTATTGAGTGGCTCCCTCAGCCAGTACATTGCTGGGAGAAATGCTGAATAGTGACTGAACTTGTCCAAAAATGATCATAAAGTGCTGACATCTAACGGTGGTGACATCTTTGAGAGAGCAGTGATGTTTTCAGGATCTGGGTGATGACCAAACTCGTGTATGATGAATCCCCGATTCTTAATTGAAGACACCTGGAGGCTACATGGTCCCAGAATTTGAGAAGTTCTGTCTGATCCATGCCAATCACAACAATGTCATCACCAACAACTTCAATATCACTCATCATGGTGTCCATAAGTATTTGGAAATTGAAAGAGCTGAATTTTCTCCAAAAAGCAGATGGAGAAAGGAAATCAACCCCTTACATGTTTTAATGATGAGAATCTCCTGTGAACTTTCTGTCACTTCTACCTAGAGGTAGGCTTTAGCCAAGTCCAACATTGCAAAGTAGTGATCACCATTTAATTTTGCAAAGTTATCTGCTGGTACTAATAATGGGAACTGGTGTGTCTCCTGAGCCACAGTGAGACCTTTTGAGAAGTCTTCACAGAACCGCATCGTACTGTTGGCTTTTTGATGATGGCTGTTGGAGCTCTCCAACATGGGTAGTTGACAGCTTTGAAAACACAAGCTTATTGTAGTCAAATTAGCTCTTGCTCCAAGATTGACAAGGTAGTATATGATTCCAGTCTCATAGGGCAGAAGACTGGCTTTGCATCTGGATGGAGATGGAATTCAACTGGCAATTCGATGCAAATACCTAAACAATCTTGAAACATGGCTGCGTAGTGCTGTTGCAGTTGTCATATAGCATCGATTGGCATGGTTTGAATGGCCAATGCCTTTGTACAGACTCATCAAGAGGGATGCTCCAGAGATCATGCTTGTCTATCCAGTAAATGCCAAGGACATTCAGGTTGGCTGATCTGTTAGGTAAGACACATCAGCTTCACTGTGTGATATATTTGTAAACTATACCCAAGTGCTCACCATGTGCTTTTGGAGGTAATGATAAAGTCTGATTACTGAGTTTACCTTGACCAACGGATTTTGATAAATACATTGACAGACCTTCTTCAGGGGGTGAGGTAAACTTTGAACATGATGATTGAATTCCCTGTAGATTTTAATGACTTTGGAAACTTCTTATCCTTGTGCTTCACTGGCTTAGAAAACAGTGAAGGATGGTAAAAGCCTTCTTTGTGACCACGGCAATGGCTTTTGCTGCAAATGTTTTTCAAAGATTGAATCAGTAACAGTTTTCAATATGCTTGATAACTCAGTATTCACTCATCTCTGGAGTAGAGAATATCAAAGATTCATGACCTTTTGATTGAAGGAATTCCTTCTGTCTGGAACTCTGACATCACTAAAGCAGAACCTTAAGGTATTTAGTAGAAGAAAGAATGTAGAGATAAAGACATGCTTCTCACCCAGAGGGTGCTAGGGTTCGAAAGGATGTGAGTGTGTGCTAAACATCCAGAGATTAGGAAGTGTACCTGATAAATTGTGATCTTCCCGGTGTGGCTTAGAAATGGAATTATTCTGGTAGCTTCATTTTGAGCCCTAAACATATATTGCATCAAGTGTTCTAGATTCTCAGACTAATGGAAATTTGTCAAAACATTAATCCTATTAAACCTTCTCAGAATCATATGTGCTTCAGTGAGGTCACTATATAAAGCCATTCTACTCAAACTTTCCAAATAAACTGGTGAACACTGGTTGCTCTCCTCTGTGGAGGATATACCGCTCCTTAAGCAAAGAAACCAAACCTACAAGAGTCCTCCAAGTACTCTCTAACTAAAGCCCTACAGAGTTGTTCCAAGACCTTTTTATAATTGTATTTCATCTCTCTTGTAAATAAAGGCTATATAACTTCCTGTATTTCTGTGCTTGCATTCTAGTTTTGTATCTTTTGCAAACAGAAACACAGAACTCCCTAAATACCAAAATGTAATTCTATCGCAATTTAAAATACCCTGTTTTTTTGTTCTTGCTACCAGACTGGATAACCAGATAACCTCACAAATAACTTTCTTCTTCCTGAAGTGTAGCTTCCTACTGTTCACGGTGTGTTCTCCTCTGCTCTGGGGAAATTGCATCCAGACTGCAGGGACAACCTTGAGCTTCCCACTCCCACATGAACCTATCAGTTTGTCACCTCCTGCACTCTTATACTGAGACTCAATGAAAACTAGCGGAACAGCACAGCATCTTCCATCTTGGCACATTGCAGCCTTCTGGACTTAATAGTGATTTTTACAACTCGGTAAATTGATTTCTGCATCTGTCACTCATCTGTGATATTATTTCAACTTGTTTTTCTTTTCACTATTTTTCTTTTTCTTCTATGGAAGTGGAGGAAATTCCCAGCCTTACCTGCCACATGTATATTCCTGTTTTGCATTTTAGAACTCCATTCTTTTCACTGTGTTCTTTTATCATAGAATTATAGATTCAAATAGTGTAAAATTAAGCCCTTTGGTCCAAGTCACCTACACCAACAGTGTTGTCTAGTGATCCAGTCCAACATGCCCACATTTGGCCCATAGCCCTCTCCTAGCCATGTACTTAACTAGATGGCTTATTTGAATGGCTTTTAAATGTTGCTTCTGTGCCCAGCTCAGCCACCATTTCTGGCAGCTGATTCCAAATACTTCCTGCATGAAGAAGTTCTCCCTGCTGACCCATTTAAATCTCTCAACAAACTTAAGTCTATTCTCCCTTTTTTTAGCACCCACTCCCTGGGAAAAAGTCTGCTTTGACTCTGTCTGTGCTTCTCATGATCGTGTACACCTCTACCATGTCACCTAATTTCAAAGGAATCTGGTCCTCGTCTATGCAACCTCACCTTGTAATTGAAGCATCCAAATACAGGAAAAATCCTAGTAAATATTTTCTGCATTCTTTCTAGTTTAATAACTTCTTTCGTACATCAGGGTGACCAAAACTGTACTCATTAATTCAAGTGTGGGTTCATCAGTGTGTTATATTACTACAATATAAGTTCCCAGCTCCCATACTCAGTGCCCTGACTGATGAAAGTTAAGATGCAAAATACCTTTCTCACCACTCTGTCTACCGATGCTGCCATTTTCAGTGAACTGCTGTATGTTCTTGCACTCCTAGGTCCCTCTGTTCTCAAACTCCTTATTTTCTATATAGGTCCTGTGCTGGCTTAATCACTCAAGATGCAATAGCTCACATTTATCTAAATTGAAAGCAATTTGCCAGTCCTGAGCCCACCTCCCTAAATAATCAAGATCCCTTTGACATAGTATAATGTTTTAGAAAATGTTATACTGTTCACAATACCACCTATTTTAGTATCTATAAACTTACTACTCTTCCCTTGTACGTTCACATCAAAATATGTCGGGTTTCGATGGGACTCAAGTGCAGACCAATGAATACTTTTTCACTAGGATTTATTAGGGCGCACAAAGGCAACAGTCTTTCAAAAACAGAAGGCAGGCACGAATCCGAAATGGCAGGCAGAGGTCTTACCAGGAAAGGCAGTCAGGCGAGGGCAGACAATCCAGAGCGCACTGGCAAAAATCAGGTCCAGGAACAGGCAAAATCCAAAACACAGAATCAGGGGAAATCGGTTGGCAGAAGTCACAATGACAGGCTAGAACGACACAGGTCAGAACTGGGATGAACTGGCAGAGAATGCTCGTCAAGGCAGCGTTTAGATGGACGGGGTAATGAGTGAAAATTAGAAACAGGTGGGTGCAAATGAAGAGACGAGCAGGTAATTGGAGGAAGTCCAAAAAGGAAAGGGGCTGGGCCAGAACCCACATGGCCAGGTGAAAGAAAACAGAAATTAAAGACTGTCGTGATCCAGAGCTACCAGCAGAGGCCCTTCGACCCAGTGTTCAGGCTGGATCCTTAACAAAATAATTGATATAAATTGCAAACAACAGAACTCCTTCACCTGTGGCACACTATGAGACACGGGCCTCTAGTCTAAGAAACAATCCCCAACCATTACCTTCCATACACTTCCACTGAGCTAATTTGTCTTCTTCCTAGTTCTGACAAAGGATCTTCAACCTGACCTGTTAATTCTGTCTCATCCGCATTAATGTGGCCTGACCTGCTCAGCACTTCCAGCATTTTTATATTTTATTTTAACTTCACATTTCTCCTCACCATAGTCTCAGGGCAGAAATGGTTGCCACAAGAGGACACAGGTTTAAGGTGCTGGGGAGTAGGTACAGAGGAGATGTCAGTGGTACGTTTTTTATGCAGAGAGCGTGGAATGGGCTGCCGGCAATGTCGGTGGAGGTGGATACGATAGGGTCTTTTAAGAGTCTTTTGGATAGGTACATTAGAAAAATAGAGGGCTATGGATAAGGCTAGTAATTTCTAAGGTAGGGACATATTTGGCACAACTTTGTGGGTCGAAGGGCCTGTATTGTGCTGTAGGCTTTCAATTTGGCATGTATTTAACTCTTTAATTCTCTTTACAGATGGTACGTGCCTACATCACAGCATAACTTTTCCACTCTATTTTTGAATCATCTTAAGCTTAGGTAAGTGATATGATGACATTTGGTCCCCTTGCATAGTTTATTAACAGAGATTGCAAATGACTTGGGATCCAACAATGATATGTGAAGCTTTCTTATTTATTAGCGGATGTGGGAGAACAATGAGCACTCCTAACAAGTGAGTCCAAACACAAAACTAAAAGTTTTCAGCTGTCTCCATTTGGACTTCTAATTGATGCTTCAACTCAGTCTCTTTCTGAGGATCACTGTCAATGTATTTGATTCACTTCACTCAATCTCTCAATACTCTGTCTGGTCGAGATGGCACCTGTGTACAATGCTCCTTCAGTTGGCATCTTCTGGATAGATTATGAAACCACATATTTCACTTCTTTTATGTCTTTTACAGTTCTTTTTCATCTTGAATGTGATTCTAGAACTGCTGGAGCCTGTGATTTGCAGTTTTGAGATTGCTTGGGGGTTTCAGTGCTCTGCAGTCTCCAAGAGGATTCCAGGAGGCAGCATACGTGAACCTTGTAGCGAGAAGGCTGTGGGATGAGGTGTGACCGGAAGTTCAATTCCATTTCGCCAATTAAAGCTTCACTGCTCACTGTTTAAAGCAACAAGGGAAATACTCTGCTGCTGGAGAGGGAACACTGCTTTTTGGTCACTGGGGGGGGATCATTCTGCCGCTGGAGAGGGAACACTGCCTTTTGATCGTCGGGGGGGTCACTCTGCCGCTGGAGAGGGAACACTGCCTTTTGATCGCCGGGGGATCCCTCTGCCTCCGGAGAGGGAACACTGCCTTTCGGTCGCCGGGGGATCCCTCTGCCGCCGGAGAGGGAACACTGCCTTTCGGTCGCCGGGGGATCACTCTGCCGCTGGAGAGGGAACACTGCCTTTCGATCGCCGGGGGATCACTCTGCTGCTGGAGAGGGAACACTGCCTTTCGATCGCCGGGGGATCCCTCTGCCTCCGGAGAGGGAACACTGCCTTTCGGTCGCCGGGGGATCCCTCTGCCGCCGGAGAGGGAACACTGCCTTTCGATCGCCGGGGGATCACTCTGCTGCTGGAGAGGGAACACTGCCTTTCGATCGCCGGGGGATCACTCTGCTGCTGGAGAGGGAACACTACCTTTCAATCGCCGGGGGATCACTCTGCTGCTGGAGAGGGAACACTGCCTTTTGATCGCCGGGGGATCACTCTGCTGCTGGAGAGGGAACACTGCCTTTCGATCGCCGGGGGGGGGAGGGGGTCACTCTGCCGCTGGAGAGGGAACACTGCCTTTCGATCGCCGGGGGATCACTCTGCCGCTGGAGAGGGAACACTGCCTTTCGATCGCCGGGGGATCACTCTGCCGCTGGAGAGGGAACACTGCCTTTTGATCGCCGGGGGGGTCACTCTGCCGCTGGAGAGGGAACACTGCCTTTTGATCGCCGGGGGGGGTCACTCTGCCGCTGGAGAGGGAACACTGCCTTTTGATCGCCGGGGGGGGTCACTCTGCCGCTGGAGAGGGAACACTGCCTTTTGATCGCCGGGGGATCACTTTGCCGCTGGAGACGGAAAGGCGTGCTGCCATGGTCGGAGAATGTAACCCCAGAGTTTTCTGTGTTTTTTTGGATATGGACTTGGACTATACTGTGTTTTTCACTCAATCTTTCTCTTTTGTTTTGTGTGCAGCGGAGGGGGATTTGGGGGACAATGTGCCTGTACCATTTTTTGTTTGTTTTTTGTGTGGGGAGGAGGGATTTTGGAGTTGATGGTCATGCTGCCATTCTCTTCTTTCTTGGTTTTGTGGCTATCTGGAGAAGAAGAATTTCAGAGGTATATGCTTTGATAATAAATTAACCTTTGAATCTTTGAACTTACTAAAAAGGAATGACAGATACTCTCAGGACAGGTGCAACTCCAGCTAAAAGAGATTATTTGTGCTACAAAACCAGCCATAACTCTTATCACACCATTGCAACCTACAAACAGTACTTATAACCCTGGTATTGAACTGAAGATGTGAACAATTACCCAGGTACATTCTGTTCACAAAAAGCCAAACAAATTTGATCAAGCCATTGTGGTCACATTAGATATTATTATCTATAATCACCACTAACCTAGGCATTCAGCCTCTCTATGTGTATGACAGGGTGATTAGTTTTGAAACCTTATTGCAGCCTGGCCCAAAGATTGTATTCCAGAAATAAACTTGAATACTGTTGACTTTATGACAGCATTTAATCAAATGTGACTTAAAAAGAAGTGGAAGTTGGAAAATGAGGGAAAGATATCCACTTGCTACCATTCTAACTGGTACAAAGATGGTAATTATCGTCAAAGGCCAATCATTTGGGTTCAAAGTTATTGCTGAAGTCACCGTAGTGGACAGCTCACCTTCAGTTGCTTTGTCTATGGTGTTTCCTCTTCAATATCAGAAATTGAGACATTTGCAAATGATTGCACAGGACTCCCCAGTTAATGAAACAATTCCTGCCCATATTTTGAAAGAATGGGATGCGTTGGCATCCTGAACAGTGCATGTCAAGCTACACAATCCAGCCTGGGAGAGATCAACAGACTGAGTAGTTTGCCGTGCATTGTTCGGGATAGAACCATAGCAACATAGAAAGCCTACAGCCCTATACAGGTCCTACAGCCCAAAAGCTGTGCTGAACATGTCCTTACTATCTACAGAAATTACCTAGGAATATGCATTGTTCTCTATTTTTCGAAGTTCCATGTACCTGTCCAGGTGCCTCTTAATAGACCCTATCGTATCTGCCTCCACTACTGTTGCCGGCAGCCTATTCCATGCATTCACCACTCTCTGCGTAGAAAACTTAATCCTGACATCTTCTCTGTACCTACCTCCAAGCACCTTAAAACTGTGCCCTCTTGTGTTAGCCATTTCAATCCTGGGAAAAACTCTGACCATCGACACGATCAATGCCTCTCATTATCTTATACACCTCCATCAGGTCACCTCTCATCCTCCATCGCTCCAAGGAGAAAAGCCGAGTCCACTCAACCTATTCTCATAAGGCATGCTCCCAATCCAGGCGGCATCCTTGTAAATCTCCTCTGCACCCTTTCTATCATTTCCACATCCTTCCTGTAGTGAGGCGACCAGAACTGAGCACAGTACTTCAAGTGGGTTCTGGCCAAGGTCCTATATAGCTGCAACATTACCTCTTGGCTCCTAAACTCAATCCCACAGCTGATGAAATCAAATGCATCATATGCCTTTTTAACCACAGAGTCAACCTGTGTAGCAGCTTTGAGTGTCCTATGGACTCGGACCCCAAGATCCCTCTGATGCACCACACCGCCAAGAGTCTTACCATTAATACCATATTCTGCAATCATATTTGACCTACCAAAATGAATCACCTCACACTTATCTGGGTTGAACTCCATCTGCCACTTCTCAGCTCAGTTTTGCATCCTATTGATGTCCCACTGTAACCTCTGACAGCCCTCCACACTATCCACAACACCTCCAACCTTTGTGTCATCAGCAAATTTATTAACCCATCCCTGCACTTCCTCATCCAGGTCATTTATATAAATCACAAAGAGTAAGGATCCCAGAACAGACCCCTGAGGCACACCACTGGTCACCGACCTCCATGCAGAATACGACCCGTCTACTATTACTCCTTGCCTTCTGTGGGCAAGCCAGTTCTGTATCCACAAAGTAATGTCCCCTTGGATTTCATGTCTCCTTACTTTCTCAATAAGCCTTGCATGGGGTACCTTAGCAAACGCCTTGCTCAAATCCATATACACTACATCCACTGCTCTACCTTCATCAATGTGTTTAGTCACATTCTCAAAAAATTCAATCAGGCTCGTAAGGCATGAACTGCCTTTGACAAAGCCATGCTGACTATTCCTAGTCATATTTTGCTTCTCCAAATGTTCATAAATCCTGCCTCTCATGATCTTTTCCATCAACTCATCAACCACTGACGTAAGACTCGCTGGTCTGTAATTTCCTGGGCTATCTCTACTTCCTTTTTTGAAAAGGGAACAATATCCGCAACCCTCCAATCCTCCGGAACCTCTCCCATCCCCATAGATGATGCAAAGGTCATTGTCAGAGGCTCAGCAACCTCCTTCCTCGTCTGCCACAGTAGCCTGGGGTACATCTCGTCCGGTCCCGGTGACTTATCCAACTTGATGCTTTCCAAAATCTCCAACACATCCTCTTAATATCTATATGCTCAAGCTTTTCAGTCTGCTGTCAGTCATCCCTATAATCACCAATATCCTTTTCCGTAGTGAATACTGAAGCAAAGTATTCATTAAGAACCTCTGTTATCTCCTCAGGTTCCATACGAACTTTTCCACTGTCACACTTGATTGGTCCTATTCTCTCACGTCTTATCCTCTTGTTCTTCACACACTTATAGAATGCCTTGGGGTTTTCCTTAATTCTGTCTGCCAAGGCCATCTCATGGCCCCTTCTGGCTCTCCTAATTTCATTCTTAAGCTCCTTCCTGCTAGCCTTGTAATCTTCTAGATCTCTATCATTACTTAGTTTTTTGAACCTTTCTTCACTTCTTGATTAGGTTTACAACAGCGTTTGTACACTTTGGTTTCTGTATCCTACCATCCTTTCCCTGTTTCATTGGAATGTACCAATGCAGAACCCCACGCAAAAACCCCCAAACATTTGCCACATTTCTGTTGTACATTTCCCCAAGGACATCAGTTCCCTGAGAACATCAGTTCCCAATTTATGCTTCCAAGTTCCTGCCTGGTAGCCTCAGATTTCCCCTTACTCCAATTAAACGCTTTCCTAACTTGTCTCAGGCCAGGCAGCATCTCTAGGAAGAGGTACAGTTGACGTTTTGGGCCGAGACCCTTCGTCAGGACTAACTGAAAGAAGAGCTAGTAAGAGATTTGAAAGTGGGAGGGGGAGGGGGAGATCCAAAATGATAGGAGAAGACAGGAGGGGGAGGGATGGAGCCAAGAGCTGGACAGGTGATTGGCAAAAGGGATATGAGAGGATCATGGGACAGGAGGCCCAGGGAGAAGGAAAACTGGGAGGGGGGGATAACCCAGAGGATGGATTTAAAATACAGTAGCCACACATTTTAATTCCACATCGCATTCCCATTATGATATGTCTATCCACGGCCTCCTCTACTGTAAAATACGGGTGCCCATAGCTACACCTTTAGTTTGGAGGAAGTGGGAGGAGCCAAAGGAGAAATTATTAAGAGTAAGGACTAATTCCACTAGACGGAGCAGAATGGTGGTAGAGGGGAACTGATTAGGTCTGGAATCCAAAAAGAAGCAGAGATCTTTGAGACCTCCCTGATGGGGGATAGAAGTATATAGGGACTGGACATCCATGATGAAAATAAAGTGGTGGGGGCCAGGGAACTTAAAATCAACAAAAAGTTTAAGAGGGCACCTGTATGGGTCCTAGCTATGCCTGCCTTTTTGTTGGTTTTGTGGAACAATCTATGTTCCAAACCTACTCTGGTATCTGTCGCCACACTTTTCCTTCGCTATATCGATGACTGCATTGGCGCTGCTTCCTGCACGCATGCTGAGCTCGTTGACTTTATTAACTTTGCCTCCAACTTTCACCCTGCCCTCAAGTTTACCTGGTCCATTTCCGACACCTCCCTCCTCTTTCTAGATCTTTCTGACTCTATCTCTGGAGACAGCTTATCTACTGATGTCTACTATAAGCCTACCAACTCTCACAGCTATCTGGACTATTCCTCTTCTCACCCCATCTCTTGCAAAAATGCCATCCCCTTCTCGCAATTCCTCCATCTCCACCGCATCTGCTCTCAGGATGAGGCTTTTCATTCCAGGACGAGGGAGATGTCCTCCTTTTTTAAAGAAAGGGGCTTCCCTTCCTCCACTATCAACTCTGCTCTCAAACTCATCTCCCTCATTTCACGCACATCTGCTGTCACTCCATCCTCCTGCCACCCCACTAGGAATAGGGTTCCCCTGGTCCTCACCTACCACCTCACCAGCCTCCGGGTCCAACATATTATTCTCCATAACTTCCGTCACCTCCAACGGGATCCCACCACTAAGCACATCTTTCCCTCCCCCCCCCTCTGCATTCCGCAGGGATCGCTCCCTACGCGACTTCCTTGTCCATTCGTCCCCTCCATCCCTCCCCACCGATCTCTCTCCTGGGACTTATCCTTGTAAGCGGAACAAGTGCTACACATGCCCTTACACTTCCTCCCTTACCACCATTCAGGGCCCCAGACTGTCCTTCCAGGTGAGGTGACACTTCACCTGTGAGTCAGCCGGGGTGATATACTGCGTCCGGTTCTCCCGATGTGGCCTTCTATATATTGACGAGACCCGACACAGACTGGGAGATCATTTTGCTGAACAACTACGCTCAGTCCGCCAGAGAAAGCAGGATCTCCCAACGGCCACACATTTTATTTCCACATCCCATTCCCATTCTGATATGTCTATCCACGGCCTCCTCTACTGTAAGATGAAGCCACACTCATGTTGGAGGAACAACACCTTATATTCCGTCTGGGTAGCCTCCAACCTGATGGCATGAACATTGACTTCTCTAACTTCCACTAGGCCCCACCTCCCCCTCGTACCCCATCTGTTACTTATTTATATACACACATTCTTTCTCTCTCTCTCCTTCTTCTCCCTCTGTCCCTCTGAATATACCCCTTGCCCATCCTCTGGGTTTTTCTTTCCTTCTCCCTGGGCCTCCTGTCCCATGATTCTCTCATATCCCTTTTGCCAATCACCTGTCCAGCTCTTGGCTCCATCCCTCCCCCTCCTGTCTTTTCCTATCATTTTGGATCTCCTCCTCTCTCTCCCACTTTCAAATCTCTTCCTAGCTCTTCCTTTAGTTAGTCCTGACGAAGGGTCTCGGCCCTAAACATCAACTGTAGCTCTTCCTAGAGATGCTGCCTGGCCTGCTGCGTTCACCAGCAACTTTGATGTGTGTTGCTGGAATTTCCAGCATCTGCAGAATTCCTCGTGTTTGCATTCCTAACTTGTCTGTTCCTTTCCATCATCAATGCTATGGTAAAGGAGATAGGATTGTGATCATTATCTCCAAAATCCAAGATCTGACATCTGACCAGGTTCATTTCCCAATACCAGATCACATGCAGACTCTCCTCTTGTAGGCTTATCTACATATTGTGTCAAGAAACCTTCCTGAACACACCTAACAAACTCCATGCCATCTAAACCCCTCGCTCTAGGGAGATGACAATCAATATTTCGGAAATTAAAATCTCCCACCACGACAACCTTGTTATTATTACTTGTTGGGATGTCAACAAGTCCAGAAAATACCAAGAGCAGTGCCTTTCAATTCCTGGGAATGGTCTGCATTACCCTGGCAGAGGATTCATGTAGTTTTTTTTCCAGACAAAGCTTCGAGCTAAAACTTTCATGACCAGCAAGTAGTTCCTCCAACACTTTAGCTCTCACCTTGGATCGTACAGCAACTCTCAAGCCCCACATAAGGCAACCGACATCAAGGGCAAGTATTTATACCATCCTGACACTGGTAAAAATAAGGTAATAGAATTTCTGCAGCACATCCAGCCATTTTTGGTTGTCATGTAGACTTGAGACAGTTTAGGGTATTTTTTGGTTTCCCTTTGGATCATCTCCGCTGTAATGCAAGACTTTTGGTTGGAATTAGGGAGAATGTGCCTAGAAGTGTGTCCACTTTTGTAAACTTTTTAGCTATTTACTTTTCCATTGGTAAACTGGACAATTCATCAGCATTTCAATGATTAGTTGTTCTCTTGAATTCAATCTTGTAATTAAGTCCTCGAAGAAACGGAGCCCATCTCTGCATTTGCGCTGCTGCTGTTAGTGGAACACCCTTCTGTGGATTGAAAATGGACACCAGAGATTGATGATCAGTAATGAGGGTAAACTCTCTCCCATACAAGTACTTGTTGAAACATTTTACATCCCAAACCAGACTCAAGGCCTCTCTGTCTATATATGCAATATTTTTTTTCTGCATTAGTAAAGGAATGTAATGCAAAGACTAATGGGCATTCACTTCCATTGCTCATAACATCTGACATGACTGCACCTATATCATAAGGTAAGGCAACGCAGGGAAACTTCACTGGACAATGTGGATCAGAATGTGTGAGTAAAGTGTTTGATATCACCATTTCCTTTGCCTTTTAGAAAGCCACCTCATACTGGTTGTCCATTACCATTTCTTCAGAATCTGCAGTAATGAATTTAAGGAGCACAGTAGCCAGGTTTGGCAAGAACCTGTTATGGTAATAGAACAATCCTAAAAAGGACCACAATTATGACATGTCCTTTGGCTTTGGGGCATCCACCACTGCTTGAATTTTCTTTGCACACTTGTGTAATGCTTGTGTATCAATGGTGTGACCACAGAAAGTGATGCTTGGTTGAAAGAGTTCACACTTGTTGCGCTGTGCTCTGAGTCCATAATCTTCTAATCTTTTTAACACTGTTCTGAGATTTTGGAGATGTTCCTTGTCATCCTCACCAGCAACAATGATGTCATCCAGGTAACACTGAGTGCCTGGGCAGCCTTGCAACATCTGGTCCATAGCTTTCTGCCAGAGTGCAGGTGTAGATGCTACTCCAAGATTACCCTATTTTAATGATAAAGCCCTTTGTGAATGTTTATGGTCAGAAACACTGCAGGCTTTTCTTCCATCTCCATCCGTAGGTAGTCCTCAGCTAAGTCCACTTTCCTAAAGTGTTTCACTCCAGAATGGTTTGCAAAGATATTGCCTATCCTGGTCGAAGGGTATTGATCTACATAGAAACATCGAAAACCTAGAGTGCAATACAAGTTTTTGGTCCACAATGCTGTGCGAACGTGTACTTACTTAGAAATTAGATTATGAAGACACATAGTCCCATTTTATTGTCATTTAGTAATGCATGCATTAAGAAATGATTCATTATTTCCTCTGGTGTGATATCACAAAACACAGGACAAACCAAGACTGAAAAGAACTGACAAAACCACATAATTATACATATAGTTACAACAGTGCACAATACCATAGCTTGATGAAGAAAGTCCGTGAGCACAGTAAAGTTCAAAGTTTCTCAAATGTCTCACATCTCACGCAGACGTGAGAGGGAAGAAAAACTCTCTCTGCCATGCGACCACAATCCGACTCTGAGTCATCCGAAAACTTCGAGCTCTGGTCAACTCCCTGACACCGGGTACTGAGCGCCATCTCTGTCCGAGCGATTCAACCTCTTTCTCGGTCGCCAAAAGCAGGCAAGGCCGGGGATTTTGAGGCCTACCCTCTGAAAGATTCCCGACCACACAGTAACAACAGCAGTGGACGGCGTTTCAGAAATTTCTCCAGATGTTCCTTTGTGATTTCACATCCATTCTCCATCAAATCAGAATTGTCCACGGACCCTATTTAACAGATACAACGTCATTTTTCACCGGAGAGCTGCGCATGCGCGGCGCGCTGCCATCTTCTCCTCCCGCCTATTTACTAACCCTAGTTACTTAGGGTTACCCATAGCCCTCTATTTTTCTAAGCTCTATGCACCTATCCAGGAGTCTCTTAAAAGACCCTATCATGTCCGCTTCCACCACTGTCGCCAGCAGCCCATTCCACGGACTCACCACTCTCTGCTTAAAAAAACTTACCCCTGACACCTCCTCTGTACCTGCTTCTAAGCACCTTAAAACTGTGCCCTCTCATGTTAGCCATTTCAGCCCTGGGAAAAAGCCTCTGACTATCCACATGATCAATACCTCTCATCATCTTATACACCTCTATCAGGTCACCTCTCATCCTCCACCACTTCAAGGAGAAAAGGTCGAGTTCACTCAACCTATTCTCAGAATTTTCAGATCTACTTTCAAAATTGGGATGGAGATGACCTTAAAATCATCACAGATCCTGACAGACCCATTCTTCTTGACTTCTGGGACCAATGACATTGCCCATGGGTTCCACTCAACCTTGGAAAGAATTCCTTCAGCCTCTATGAGACTTAGCTCATTGGCTACTTTATCACAGATGATATAAGAAACCGCAGAGAATTTGTAAAACTTGGGTGTGCTGTTTTCATTTAACACTATCTTACCCTCCATATGAGTTTTCCAATGCCATCCTTGTACATTGCCGTGACACCATCCAGTATCTTTCTTAATTCACTTTCAGTTGACGCTATTGCAGGGGATGTGGCATGCAAATGGTAGATAGATCTCCAAGCAAGTTGTAGTTGTCTCAGCCAGTCACGGCCACACAATGCCAGCCCTCCTGTTTTTAACACAAGCTCATTGTGACCTGTTGGCTATTTAATTTCGCTGTTATGAATGTCATTCTCACAAGAGCTATGTTTTCTCCAGTATAGATTCATAGTTGGATATCCACAGATTACAGTTCAGTATAAAGTATGTTTGAAATCTATTCAAACTCATTTTGTAGAATGACTGAAACAGTTGAGACAGTGTCCAATTCCATTTTAAATAGTTTGCTGTTCCCTTCTAATGTAAGCAACATTGCTTGTCTCTTGTTAGTTTTCACATTGTAAATCTCAAGGCTATTCAGCCCTGTGTCACTCATCCTACTCAGACTTTTCATCAACAGCTTGCAGATTTCTGCCCTTTTAGAAACTGTAACTTGACTTTTTATCTTTTTCCCTTCCACGTGCATTCCATTTATTTTTCTCTTTGCATGTGTCCTATGTTGTTGCATTTTCTGCAAGTTCTGCCTTTAAATCTGCATTGACCTGGTGCATATGAGCCCCTGCCACGACAGTGGCACGATTTGTTCAGACAGGCTGGTTTCTGTTTCGAAGTTGCAATTTTGTTCACACTCACTTTCATTCCGGACTGCAACTCAAATGTGTCTCTGGCTGCTGTTTCCATTGATAGAGCAATTTCAACTGTTTTTTGTTTAAATGTGAGTTGTGCTTCAATTAGGAGCTATTTTTGAATATTTTCTTGTAGGATGCCACAATCTAAACATTCTATCAGTGCATCATTATGCCCATCACAATGCTCAGACCATTTGTTTAATTCAACCATGTAAGCTGAAATGGATTCCCCTACCTTTTGATCCCCCTTATGAAATCTAAAACATTCTGCAATCAAGCAATGGTTTTGGTTCTGAATGTTCTTCCGTTATGTTCACATTAGCAGCAAAGCTCATTTTGGTTGGTTTTGTTGGAATTGCTAAACTTCGAAGCAAACTGTATGCTTTTACAACTCTATCACTCAGCAATACTGGCAATTGCTTTTCATTGGCTAGTTCAACGTCCTCATCACCATTGTTATGCTTTGTAACTCCAAAACTAATTGAAAGAACAACACAGGAGCCGGGATGAACTTGTCTACTTAGTTTTTCTTTTCGTGAGGCACTCATATATGAGGTGGTGGCATAGTAACATATGCCATTCACGTCCTGCTTACATATAACCCACAATGAATAATGTAAATGGAGAAACAATGCCTAATCAAACAATATATTTACAATATTTCTCAAATATCATTGTAATATTAAATATACTTCACATTCCTGTCCTGTACTTTGTGCAGTTTGTCTTTAAACATCCTCCACATATCTGGTGCAGACTTGCCCAAAAACAGCTGTTCCCAATTAAATCTCCTTGGTTCCTGCCTAATGCTGTCGTAATTTTCCCTGCTCCAATTTCATATTCTCCTATAAGCTTCATTCTTAGCCTTATCTATAGGTATTAATCTATTTGCATCTGTTCAGCTTATAATTATTCATTCTGTTAACTATGGCCTGTAATAGCATATTTTCCTCAGAAAAGTTTGTGAATTGAACACTCATGAAGACAAAATGGATATCTATCCCTTCCTGAGAGATTACTGCACTTTTCGCAAGCCAGATTGCTGATGAAGTTTTCTTCACTCCCGCATGGGTGGACATGACTCTATGACATGGCATTAGGAATAGTAGGATGATCTCCACTCTGTCCTTATTCACCTTCATCTGAGAGGCGTCATTGCCTTCAGAGAAATTCGAAAGGTACTCACTTTATTATTGTTTGTGGTACCTTGTTCTAATGCCTTAACTGAAACGAACACACCTCCGACAGCGTGATGTGCCTTCACAACTGTATTGAATCTGAAGTACACAGACTTTAAACTAGGATTTGTATCCATTCCCAGAGGTGAAAGAATTGCAAACTTGCAATGTCTGACACTTACTTAATATCACACTCACTCTGCACAAGTGGATGAAAATACAGTTGCCATTTTCATGTCTAGCTCAGAGCTGGCTGTGATACTGAAGAGTTCTTCAAAGTCTGGTACTGGAAGATTGAGCTCTTTTACACTACTGGTGCCCTAGTGCAGCTGAATAAGGCATTGAACAGAAACTCATAGAGTCAGAGAGATTTACATCTCAGAAACAGGCCTAATGGCCTAGCTAGTCTATGCTGTTATGTCTATATCTATTATTCTGTCTGGTCCATCCCCTAACTACCATCCCATGCATATGCTTATGTAAATTTCTCTTAAATTTTGAAATCCACTGGCAGCTCATTCCAAACTCTCTGAGTGAAGAAGTTTCCTTCAGGTTCCCCAGAAAAAGTTCAACTTTCACACTTAACCAGATGTAAGTTTCTAAAAATCCAGTTGCCACCTAGTTCAGCTCAGCATTTCTACAGCATTAGGGCACAATTTATCGTCCTTCAATAAACAAAGCTAGAATGAAAGGAGAACATTATGCAGTCATTTTCATTATAGATACAGGATAATTCATCAGACATGTCACTTTTAATTCCAATAACCATCATTCCCATTACATAATCTAGCTCTTGCTTGGTGCATAATCAGAAATACAGGTATTAGAAGTACAAGTAAGGATAATGAATTAATTATGTCTTTTATGGTCTTGCTGAGTCAGCTGTGGCAGCAAGATGCTTTCCATGTGGGGACGGGGGCATTAGAAAAACCTGAGCATTCTGAGTGCAATTTTCCATCCACAGCTGTAAAATTGGGCACTATGAGCCTATCATTTTTTTAGCCTCTGTATCCAAGGTTTGAAAGGAATGTTATCAAATATGAGGCCTAGAAAATCTATCACATTGTGTACACTGTGTGATCCTTTGTAACCCTCAAGCTTTGAATATTTTCCTGCCATGTTATATTCTATCAGACCCTTTTGATATAATATAATATTTTTAAGAGAAGGTTGGACAGATTTTTGCATAGTAGGGGAATTAAGGGTCATGGGGAAAGGCAGGTAGGTGGAGATGAGTCCATGGCCAGATCAGCCATGATCTTATTGAATGGTGGAGCAGGTTCAAAGGGCCAGATGGCCAACTCCTGCTCCAATTTCTTAAGTTCTTATGATAACTGTACCATTCAATGTTCCCTCTAAGCTGTGTGGTGGTATGGCCACGTAGTAACTGATATGCTCCCACGCACACAGCCTATGTTGCTGTACACCTGGAATTTTCTGTTATATATTTTTAATATAATTTTGAAATACTTTATATGTTATACTTTATTGTTGCCAAACAATTGGTACTAGAACGTACAATCATCACAGCGATATTTGATTCTGCGCTTCCCACTCCCTGGATTACAAATATTAAATATTAAAAATAGTAAAAATTAGTAAATATTTAAAATTTTAATTATAAATCATAAATAGAAAATAGAAAAATGGAAAGTAAGGTAGTGTAAAAAAACCGAGAGGCAGGTCTGGATATTTGGAGGGTATGGCCCAGATCCAGGTCAGGATCTGTTCAGCAGTCTTATCACAGTAGGAAAGAAGCTGTTCTCAAATCTGGCTATATGAGTCTTCAAGCTCCTGAGCCTACTCCCGGAGGGAAGAGGAATGAAAAGTGTGTTGGCTGGGTGGGTTGTGTCCTTGATTATCCTGGCAGGACTGCTCCGACAGCGTGCAGTGTAAAGTGAGTCCACGGTGGAAGATTGGCTTGTGTGATGTGCTGCGCCATGTTCACGATCTTCTGCAGCTTCTTTCGGTCTTGGACAGGACAACTTCCATACCAGGTTGTGATGCACCCTAGAAGAATGCTTTCTACGGTGTATCTATAAAAATTAGTGAGGGTTTTAGGGGACAGGTCAAATTTCTTTAGTTTTCTCAAGAAGTAAAGGTGCTGGTGGGTCTTCTTGGCAGTGAACTCTGCTTGGTTGGACCAAGTCAGGTCATTTGTGATACTGACCCCGAGGAACTTAAAGCTTTTGACCTGTTCCACTTGCGCACCACCGATGTAAATTGGGTCGTGCAGTCCACTACTCCTTCTGAAGTCAACAACCAATTCCTTCGTCTTGCTGATGTTGAGGGATAAGTTATTGTCTTCGCACCATGCCACCAGGTTCTTAATTTCCTCTCTGTACTCAAACTCATCATTCCCCAAGATACGGCCTACAATTGTTGTGTCATCAGCAAACTTATATATTGAGTTTGATGGAAACTTGGCTACACAATCATGGGTGTACAGTGAGTACAGCAGGGGGCTGAGTACACAGCCTTGGGGGGCACCGGTGCTCAGAGTGATTGTAGAGGAGAGCTTGTCCCCTACTTCCTGTCTGTAAGGAAGTTGAAGATTCAGCTGCAGATCTGAGTGCTAAGGCCCAGGTTCCGGAGTTTAGGAATCAGTTTATTTGGAATGACGGTATTAAAGGCAGAGCTGTAGTCAATGAAAAGGAGCCTTACGTATGTGTCTTTATTCTCCAGGTGTTCTAAGGAGGAATGTAGGGCCAGAGAAATGGCATCTGCCGTTGACCTGTTGCTCCGGTAGGCGAATTGCAAAGCGTCGAGGTTGACCGGTAGGCTGTGGTTGATATGTGTCATAACCAATCTCTTGAAGCACTTCATAGCAACTGATGTCAGAGCCACAGGTCGATAGTCATTCAGGCATGACACCTTGCTCTTCTTCGGCACTGGGATTATTGTTGCCTTCTTAAAACACGAGGGGATGTTAGACTGAAGCAAGGAGCAATTGAAGATGTCAGCACATATTTATGTTAACATAATTGTGAAATATCTTGTAATTAATTATGTGTTCATGAATATAATCCATAAATTTCTCGATAATAAACATATCACAATTTATACTTTGAAATATTTTAGAGCTTCATCGTATTTACATAGTCAATGTTTCAAGTTACATCACTGTTACAAATTTTAACAATAAGCACAGAATGGAAGACAATAGCTAATTTCTAATGAATCAACAGCCCACTAAATACTGATGCAACCTGTTTTGAGCTTGGAAAAGAGAATGTTGTACAACTGGCAAAAAAAATAAATCATGTTATTAGTATGACAAAGGTATTGCCTAAAATATATTCCAGCTATACTGTGATTTCAAATTTGTTGTTTCTGAGAAAGTTAAGATTGGTTGAATTAAGACGTTCACTGATATATTGAACTATGTGCTTAAGAATGAAAAAATTTGAAGAAGTGTCAATTCTTGCTGACATTGTTGGAACATTTCAAGTTTCCTGTGCTGACTGTGAATGTGGATTCAGTTTCATAAACTCATCAAAAGTAATCCCAGAAACAGATGAGAAAAGGTGCATTTAAACGATCTAATGAGGATTGAGATGTACCTTTCCTCTGGATGCAAAATTAATCTGGACAGACGATGGATTTGTAATAAAGACAAATGAGAAAAAGTTTATGAAATGTGCAAGGTTTTCTTTGTTGTACTGTATTTCATCATACCATTCAATTAATAAATAAAATCAAAAGTATGTGATTTTTCACTTTTCATTCTAAATATTCATAATATGCATTTTATAAAGTAGCTATTTAAAATGTCATGCAGTTCTCAGGTCATGTAAAAAATTACTGCTCAGAGCAATGGTTGGTGTGTGCAGCTGTAAAAAAATGAGCAGATGTTGGTACCATTGATGGAAGTCAACTTACCTGCATGAACATCTATGTTATTCTTAGGATATTAGGGAAAACAGCACTGGTACTTTATGATGAGAAAATGATTTACAGAGCTTCCACTGATGCCATTGAATCTTAAAACAGCACCAAAATGAAGTCAGGACTGCTTAACTTCAAAATACTAGCTCAAGATTTTCAGCTCCCTTCTTTAGTTGTTTCTTGCTTTGACCATTTGTGATGGATATCTTCCCATGCCAGTCAATAATCTGAGGGCATACACTTACATGGTTGACCAATCATACTTGAGTGCAATCCTTTTCAGCATAATTGTATAAGGGCTAAGAGAGTTGTAAAAGATCGCCTGAAGGCTTTGTGTGTCAATGCAAAGAGCGTTCGTAATAAGGTGGATGAATTGAAAGTGCAGATTGTTATTAATGATTATGATATAGTTGGGATCACAGAGACATGGCTCCAGGGTGACCAGGGATGGGAGTTCAACGTTCAGGGATATTCAATATTCAGGAGGGATAGACATGAAGGAAGGGGAGGTGGGGTGGCGTTGCTGGTTAAAGAAGAGATTAACGCAATAGAAAGGAAGGACATAAGCCGGGAAGATGTGGAATCGATATGGGTAGAGCTGCGTAACACTAAGGGGCAGAAGACGCTGGTGGGAGTTGTGTACAGGCCACCTAACAGTAGTAGTGAGATCGGAGATGGTATTAAACAGGAAATTAGAAATGTGTGCAATAAAGGAACAGCAGTTATAATGGGTGACTTCAATCTACATGTAGATTGGGTGAACCAAATTGGTAAAGGTGCTGAGGAAGAGGATTTCTTGGAATGTATGCGGGGTGGTTTTTTGAACCAACATGTCAAGGAACCAACTAGAGAGCAGGCTATTCTGGACTGGGTTTTGAGCAATGAGGAAGGGTTAATTAGCAATCTTGTCGTGAGAGGCCCCTTGGGTAAGAGTGACCATAATATGGTGGAATTCTTCATTAAGATAGAGAGTGACAGAGTTAATTCAGAAACAAAGGTTCTGAACTTAAAGAGGGGTAACTTTGAAGGTATGAGATGTGAATTAGCTAAGATAGACTTAATGACACTTAAAGGATTGACGGTGGATATGCAATGGCAAGCATTTAAAGGTTGCATGGATGAACTACAACAATTGGTCATCCCAGTTTGGCAAAAGAATAAATCAAGGAAGGTAGTGCACCAATGGCTGACAAGAGAAATTAGGGATAGTATCAATTCCAAAGAAGAAGCATACAAATTAGCCAGAGAAAGTGGCTCACCTGAGGACTGGGAGAAATTCAGAGTTCAGCAGAGGAGGACAAAGGGCTTAATTAGGAAGGGGAAAAAAGATTATGAGAGAAAACTGGCAGGGAACATAAAAACGGACTGTAAAAGCTTTCATAGATATGTAAAAAGGAAAAGACTGGTAAAGACAAATGTAGGTCCCCTGCAGCCAGAAACAGGTGAATTGATTATGGGGAGCAAGGACATGGCAGACCAATTGAATAATTACTTTGGTTCTGTCTTCACTAAGGAGGACATAAATAATCTTCCAGAAATAGTAGGGGACAGAGGGTCCAGTGAGATGGAGGAACTGAGGGAAATACATGTTAGTAGGGAAGTGGTGTTAGGTAAATTGAAGGGATTAAAGGCAGATAAATCTCCAGGGCCAGATGGTCTGCATCCCAGAGTGCTTAAGGAAGTAGCCCAAGAAATAGTGGATGCATTAGTGATAATTTTTCAAAACTCGTTAGATTCTGGACTAGTTCCTGAGGATTGGAGGGTTGTTAATGTAACTCCACTTTTTAAAAAAGGAGGGAGAGAGAAACCGGGGAATTATAGACCGGTTAGCCTAACGTCGGTGGTGGGGAAACTGCTGGAGTCAGTTATCAAGGATGTGATAACAGCACATTTGGAAAGCGGTGAAATGATCGGACAAAGTCAGCATGCATTTGTGAAAGGAAAATCATGTCAGACGAATCTCACAGAATTTTTTGAGGATGTAACTAGTAGAGTGGATAAGGGAGAACCAGTGGATGTGGTATATTTGGATTTTCAGAAGGCTTTTGACAAGGTCCCACACAGGAAATTAGTGTGCAAACTTAAAGCACACGGTATTGGGGGTAAGGTATTGGTGTGGGTGGAGAGTTGGTTAGCAGACAGGAAGCAAAGAGTGGGAATAAACGGGACCTTTTCAGAATGGCAGGCGGTGACTAGTGGGGTACCGCAAGGCTCAGTGCTGGGACCCCAGTTGTTTACAATATATATTAATGACTTGGATGAGGGAATTAAATGCAGCATCTCCAAGTTTGCGGATGACACGAAGCTGGGTGGCAGTGTTTGCTGTGAGGAGGACTGATCATCCAACTCAGAACCCTGCCCCTGCCTTCCCTCCATACCTCCTGACCCCTGTAGCCACAAGGGCCATATCTAACTCCCTCTTAAATATAGCCAATGAACTGGCCTCAACTGTTTCCTGTGGCAGAGAATTCCACAGATTCACCACTCTCTGTGTGAAGAAGTTTTTCCTAATCTCGGTCCTAAAAGGCTTCCCCTCGATCCTCAAACTGTGGCCCCTCGTTCTGGACTTCCCCAACATCGGGAACAATCTTCCTGCATCTAGCCTGTCCAATCCCTTTAGGATCTCATACGTTTCAATCAGATCCCCCCCTCAATCTTCTAAATTCCAATGAGTACAAGCCCAGTTCATCCAGTCTTTCTTTATATGAAAGTCCTGCCATCCCAGGAATCGATCTGGTGAACCTTCTTTGTACTCCCTCTATGGCAAGGATGTCTTTCCTCAGATTAGGGGACCAAAACTGCACACAATACTCCAGGTGTGGTCTCACCAAGGCCTTGTACAACCGCAGTAGTACCTCCCTGCTCCTGTACTCGCATCCTCTCGCTATAAATGCCAGCATACCATTCGCCTTTTTCACCGCCTGCTGTACCTGCATGCCCACTTTCAATGACTGGTGTATAATGACACCCAGGTCTCGTTGCACCTCCCCTTTTCCTAATCGGCTACCATTCAGATAATAATCTGTTTTCCTATTTTTGCCACCAAAGTGGATAATTTCACATTTATCCACATTAAATTGCATCTGCCATGAATTTGCCCACTCACCCAACCTATCCAAGTCACCCTGAATCCTCTTAGCATCCTCCTCACAGCTAACACTGCCGCCCAGCTTCGTGTCATCCGCAAACTTGGAGATGCTGCATTTAATTCCCTCATCCAAGTCATTAATATATATTGTAAACAACTGAGGTCCCAGCACTGAGCCTTGCGGTACCCCACTAGTCACCGCCTGCCATTCTGAAAAGGTCCCGTTTATTCCCACTCTTTGCTTCCTGTCTGCTAACCAACTCTCCACCCACACCAATACCTTATCCTCAATACCATGTGCTTTAAGTTTGCACACTAATCTCCTGTGTGGGACCTTGTCAAAAGCCTTCTGAAAATCCAAATATACCACATCCACTGGTTCTCCCCTATCCACTCTACTAGTTACATCCTCAAAAAATTCTATGAGATTCGTCTGACATGATTTTCCTTTCACAAATCCATGCTGACTTTGTCCGATCATTTCACCGCTTTCCAAATGTGCTGTTATCACATCCTTGATAACTGACTCCAGCAGTTTCCCCACCATCGACGTTAGGCTAACCGGTCTATAATTTCCCGGTTTCTCTCTCCCTCCTTTTTTAAAAAGTGGAGTTACATTAGCCACCCTCCAATCCTCAGGAACTAGTCCAGAATCTAACGAGTTTTGAAAAATTATCACTAATGCATCCACTATTTCTTGGGCTACTTCCTTAAGCACCCTGGGATGCAGACCATCTGGCCCTGGGGATTTATCTGCCTTCAATCCCCTCAATCTTGCAGAATTTGAGTTTAATGCTTTAAAGCCAAGACCGAAGTTACATCAGACAAATATAAAAGCGACTGGGTATTCAGGTGCAGACATTCCAGTTAAAGGAACATGCGTGGCAAAGGTATCACACAAAAATATTGTGTATACGCTTTCATTTGTGGTCGTGCCAAAAAATGTACAGCCAATTCTGGGTTTATCTGCCTGTGAAAGACTTAATTTGGTGAAAAAAATTTTTGTCTTGGATCCTGACACAGAGATGAAGCGACAGAATGTTGCATTACAGTTGGCAGAAGGTGATAGAACTCGAATGCAGGTCCAGCTCATGGAGGCAAATGCTGACATGAAGAATATAAAAGCAGTAGCTGCAGTGTCTGAGACGACCAAACAGGAGGCAATTGATGATATGAAAAAGCAATGGCAGGAGGAGGCTGCTTCAATGCAAGCGATAATGAAAGAGACACTGAGGGAATATGAGATTCAGTTTCATCACCGTCTTAAACAAGAACGCTCACAGTGGGCACAGTATAAGGAAGAAGTGAAAGCACAAGTGAAGGAATTGAGAAGTATTATTGAAATGATGAGGTCTCAGCATAAAAAAGAGACTACACAGTTAATGAATGAATTAGATGAAGAAAAGAAGATTCATATTTTATTACAAATGGAAGTGGAACGTAAATGTCTGAGGAGACATTTTTCTGAAGGACAAGGAGACAAAGTGAGGATACAAGATAAAAGGAACACATGGATACAAACCAGATCATACATAGTCCAAACAGAGGAGGGAGTGGTGTTAAGAAAAAATTGCAAAGACTTTAAGAAAGAGCCAACTTCAGAGTTTCAGTTATCTGATATAGATGTATTTTGATTAATGTTGTTAATTGTTTTTCTTTTTAAGGAAAGGAAGATGCGGTGATATCACATGCAATGATGTGCCAGTACATGATTGGACAGCGCATGGAGCATGAGTGGGATTGCTAGAATATTCCAACACATAGCTGGGTTATGGCGTGTTTGTTTATTACTATAAATAAAAGTTCCCTAATTCTTCCAGAATGTGATTCTTTACCATTAACCCACAGTACGTTTAAACAGAAGTAACATAACAGTGTTGTGCTTTGATTGAAGTTTAGTGGTGAGTTCTTATCAGAATTACATATGCTTGCATGGAGTGCTAAATCCTATTTTCATGATGAAAATATATCTTCAGAGGTTTTATCTGACTGTTATGTAAATATTTAATGTTTGTTATTCCTCTTTCCCCTTCTGTCCTAGGTAGTGCTAATCTAAATGCATCTCTGTGTGAATAGTGGGTAGAGTGAAAGTGTTTAATGTCTTTGTTATATTTTTACTATTGAGCTCTATTTTGCAGATTTTCTTATGCCTTGAAGTAAATTCTGTAGAACATTTTCCCTTTGTCGCTGTATGATCTATTTTCTTTGCGAGTTGATATCCTAAATACTTACATGTTTCATATTCATTGAATGATTGTGTGGTATCCTGCTGCTGTTTATGTTCTAGCTCTATTGCACCTTTCTTTATGTTTAATGTTTTGTACTTATGTAGTCCAAAGTTCATGTTCTTTGGAAATTAGTTATATTTGGATTAATTGCTTTAGCTTTACTGATAAAGGAGCATATAATTTCAAATCATCCATGTATAGAACATGAGTCAAGGTATAATTTGTTTGGTTGTTCCTGGTTTGATACCCTATTTTCATCTGATTCAGTAATTTCGAGAGCATGTTTAATGCTAGATGAAACAATAGTCATGGTGGGCTTAGAGAGCCTCCATGGAAAATGCCTCAGTTTATTTTGAGAACGATTGTTCTTATTTTTGGTGGTTAATAGATAGGTGATTATAGTATGCCAATGCTTCATCAGATGGTGTAGGAATTTCACAAGTATAAGGTGTAGTTTATATATATTAAGAACTTTTACTAACTATGTGTGTGGGACAGAATCAAATGTTTTTTGGTAGTCAATATAGCAACATAAAATTTTCTGCTTTTCCATTGGGGTTGATTTAGAAATACAGAATCTATTATCAGTCGTTCTTTACTTTACGTCTTTTCATACCCTCACGACATCCTTTCTGCTCTTCTGTAAGTAGACTGCGTATCTAAGTGAGTGGAGATTAGTTGCGAGATGCATGATGTTACAATATTATATATAGTTTGATCCAATGGCCAAGAAGGTGATGCTGGAATGCTTTGTGGAAAGCAAAGGCCATTACAATGCACAGAAGGCATCCTTTGCACTCAAGGAACCCTCTAGTTGTGACAATTTTTTGTATCATTGAACCAAGACTCTTGAGGCTGAGAGGATAGAACTGCTTTTTCACTATAAAACCCCTCTCACACAGGTTACGTCATTGTCGGAAAATGACAGGCAACCAACACATATAATTTGTAAACAAGTAATAGGACAATATTTTATGGGTCAATTGTGACTTCTCCTTTTGGTAAGAGATATGTTTTACCCTCTCTCAAAAATTTGGGCACATTTTCAGGATTTTTAAGAAAATTGTTGATACATTTTAATAGGTACAGATGAAGACAAGTAATTTTTTATAATATGATAAATATTATCACTGCTGGTACCTTTCCAGTTGTGGGTATTTTTTATAACTGCTTTTAATGTACCCATTGTAATTTTAGGTGTTTGTATGTCTTCAATTTTGTGAGTGCATTCTTTTTCCTCCCCAATCAGTTTGCTTCTTGATTTAACATTACCTTGTTTGACCAGATGTTGGACCAGAACTTCATTATTTCTGTGTTTGCTTGTAATTCTGAGCCAGGGTCGTTGCCATTTTGACAGGTCGAATTTAGTTCTGATGTCCTGTATAAACCATTTTCATTGTTTCTGAACTGATAATTCTGTTTTCTACATCTGACGCAGTTCATGTAACCCTGTATCTTGTCGTATCAGGCTCAAGTTCCGTTACTCATAGTCATACTTTATTGATCCCGAGGGAAATTGGTTTTCGTTACAGTTGCACCATAAATAATAAATAGTAATAAAACCATAAATAGTTAAAAAGCAATATGTAAATTATGCCAGGAAATAGGTCCAGGACCAGCCCATTGGCTCAGGGTGTCTGACCCGCCAAGGGAGGAGTTGTAAAGTTTGATGGCCACAGGCAGGAATGACTTCCTATGATGCTCTGTGTTGCATCTCGGTGGAAAGAGTCTCTGGCCGAATGTACTCCTGTGCCTACCCAGTACATTATGTAGTGGATGGGAGACATTGTCCAAGATGGCATGCAACTTGGACAGCATCCTCTTTTCAGACACCACTGTCAGAGAGTTCAGTTCCATCCCCACAACATCACTGGCCTTATGAATGAGTTTGTTGATTCCGTTGGTGTCTGCTACCCTCAGCCTGCTGCCCCAGCACATAACAGCAAACATGATAGCACTGGCCACCACAGACTCATAGAATATCCTCAGCGTCATCCAGCAGATGTTAAAGGACCTCAGTCTCCTCAGGAAATAGAGACGGCTCTGACCCTTCGTGTAGACAGCCTCAGTGTTCTTTGACCAGTCCAGACGAACTCGTATCCCTAGGTATTTGTAATCCTCCACCGTGTCCACACTGACCCCCCTGGATGGAAACAGGGGTCACCGGTACCTTAGCTCTCCTCAGGTCTACCACCAGCTCCTTAGTCTTTTTCACATTAAGCTGCAGATAATTCTGCTCACACCATGTGACAAGGTTTCTTACCGTAGCCCTGTACTCAGCCTCATCTCCCTTGCTGATGCATCCAACTATGGCAGAGTCATCAGAAAACTTCTGAAGATGACAAGACTCTGTGCAGTAGTTGAAGTCCGAGGTGTAAATGGTGAAGAGAAAGGGAGACAAGACAGTCCCCTGTGGAGCCCCAGTGCTGCTGATCATTCTGTCGGACACACAGTGTTGCAAGCACACATACTGTGGTCTGCCAGTCAGGTAATCAAGAATCCATGACACCAAGGAAGCATCCACCTGCATCGCTGTCAGCTTCTCCCCCAGCAGAGCAGGGCGGATAGAGTTGAACGCACTGGAGAAGTCAAAAAACATGACCCTCACAGTGCTCGCTGGCTTGTCCAGGTAGGCGCAGACACGGTTCAGCAGGTAGACGATGGCATCCTCAACTCCTAGTCAAGGCTGGTAGGCAAACTGGAGGGGATCTAAGTGTGGCCTGACCATAGGCCGGAGCAGCTCCTGAACAAGTCTCTCCAGGGTCTTCATGATGTGGGAGGTCAATGCCACCGGTCTGTAGTCATTGAAGCCACTGGGGCGCAGCGTCTTCGGCACAAGGACGAGGCAGGACGTCTTCCACAGCACAGGAACCCTCCGGAGCCTCAGGCTCAGGTTGAATACATGGTGAAGTACTCCACATAGCTGAGGGGCACAGGCTTTGAGCACCCTGGTACTGACACCATCCAGACCTCAGCCTTGCTTGGGTTGAGACGTTTCAGCTGTCTTCTCACCTGTTCAGCTGTGAAGCCCACTGTGGTGGTTTTGTGTGGGGAAGGGGTATAGTCATGAGAGCAGGGTGGGGAACTGTGAGGAGGGGTAGGAGGGGAGAGTGGAATATGTGTTGGTTGGGGGCCGACAACAGATGGCTCATGTGGGGGATGGCAGGGGTCACAATGTCAAACCTGTTAAAGAACAGGTTAAGTACATTGGCCCTGTCCACACTGCCTTCAGCTCCTCTGTTGCTAGTTTGTCAGAACCCAGTCATGGTCCTCATCCCCCTCCAGATCCCCTACTTAGTAGTATACACACATTATGAATGTGTTTGCATCTATTGACCATTTCATGCACATCTTTCTTTTCTTAACTGTCTGAGTGGTGTCAGTTGTAAATGGACAGCTCCCCTGAGAAATACCTGCAGCACTGGTGTTCATGGGCTACTTTGAATGCCGGCAGTACCCTTCTTGGGTTTCCTGGTGTCTACCCGTCTATGTACCACTAGCGGTTGGCTTACTGTTATGCCCAGTGCTAGCTCCAGGCTTGAACTGGCAATCGCCAGGCAGTAGCCGTATCACTCTATTCCGCTGACATCTCCCTATTTCTAAAGTGAAAGGATATTGGTTTTTGTACCTGCAGCCAGGTTTTGGTTTCAGCCACCACTGGCACAGCAGGCAGACGTTGACCAGAGGACCACCCTATCTGGGTACGTATGTGCCTGGATTTGTTTTTGATTTGGTCCCTAGGTGATATTTTATTTATGATTATGAGGACACGCTGTCCTCTTTTATTGTCATTTAGTAATGCATTCATTAAGAAATTATACAATTTGTTCCTCCAGAATGATATCACAGAAACACAAGACAAGCCAAGACTTAAAAAACTGACAAAACCACATAATTATAACATATAGTTACAACAGTGCAAAGCAATACCGTAATTTGATAGAAGAACAGACCATGGGCACGGTAAAGTGTCTCAAAGTCTCTCAAAGTCCCATTATCTCATGCAGACGGTTGAAGGGAGAAACTCTCCCTGCCATGAGCTTCCACTGCCACAAATTTGCTGATGCAGCATCCTGGAAGCACCCCAACCACAGTCAGACTCTGAGTCCGTCCGAAAACTTCAAGCCTCCAGCACCGAGTACCACCTCTACCGAGCACTTCGACCCCAGCCCTGCCAACAGGCAATAGGCAACCGATTTGGGGCCTTCCCCTCCGGAGGTTCTCGATCGCGCAGTAGCAGAGGCAGCGAAGCAGGCATTTCAGAAGTTTCTCTGGATGTTCCTCCATGCTTCTCGCGGCTGTCTTAATCAAATCAGAATCGTGCATGGCATCCTAGTTCACAAACACGATATCAATTCGGAGCAGCTGCACATTTCCCATTTTCCCAGCATATCTGCAGAACTTTCCCCAATCTGCCACTTAGGAACGTGCTCATCGGGGGGGGGGGGGGGGGCACAAAAACGCTTCACAGGTTGTTTATGAGTATTTATTTTTTCTCAGCTTAAGCTGGTAAAACCTGAGGTATGGGCATGGCAAAGCACACTCATTTCTCAATTGCTGGAACCCTTTGGACTATTCGAGTGGTGTTTCATATTGTGGCTTTCTGAAGAGTTAGTATTATTATTATTATTTCTCTTTTTTCTTTCTTTTTGTATTTGCACAGTTTGTTGTCTTCTGCACACTAGTTGTCCACCCTGTTGGTGTTCTCTTTCATTGATTCTATTATGGTTACCAGATTTATTGAGTAATGAATCTCAGGGTTGTGTGTGTGTGTGTGTGTGTGTGTGTGTGTGTGTGTGTATATATATATACACATATACACACATTTTATATATATATATATATATATACACATACATACATACATCGATTAAAGATTTATTTTGAACTTTGACATAGAGTGGTTAAGTTTGTTTTCTTTAAGGATACATGGAAGGATATTGGCATCTGTAATAAAAAAAACTTTGATTGACATTAGATTGTTCACTGACTATAAACAGTAAGTTCACAGGATCAAGTGTAAGGTACTTAGCAAAGAGAAATTTTCTATGTACATCCTATCCATGCATATTGAAACAAAGTAATTTCCCTTCCTGTGGAAACCTGTCTCCGCATTTAATAAGGAATGCCTTATTCCATGTCAATTATGGTAAGTAGCTGCACATGACCAAATACAGATTATCATTCTCTGGATGTGTATTAAGAACATCTAACATAGTTAAAAAGCAAATATTGAAAACGGGTATAAGGAAAAAGAAAGAAGTTTAGACAAGCAAAGTCTCTCATCTTTAGTTCCTGTCCCCCTCACTGTACTTTGGAGTTACTTTCAATGTTCTTTTTGCAAACTTATCCCACGTCCTCCTCAAAGTTATTTTAGCCTCAACATACTCTTCATTTTCCTCTCCAGATAAACCACTTATATAATTAGCAGAGGAAACATTATTAGACTTTTCTGGTATTCTTAATTCAAGTGGTGCAATTTTTGACTTAACTTTATACCAAGGAATTTGTTCTCTCCCTACAGCAATGAAGATATTATTTTTTGATCCAGCATAAAGATAATGATAGAGCCCAGTAGTAAACATGCATACAGAGTATGTTTTAGTAAAACACATTTCATAAAAATATCACTCTGAAGATTACATGGATTAACTGGGTGGGCAAGCAGAAGTCTCAAACATTGAAAATATATTACAGCCAGAGATACAGAGCATATGTGAAGAAACAGAAAATATTGAGATTTGACTCAGAGATGTCACCAACTGTGATCTGAATGTTTGTTATAAATAACAAAATATTTTTGACGTGTGATTACTGCTTAAGTGAAGGAAATAAAAATAGCTGATTTAAGCACAGCAATATCCCATGGATGCTAAAGAAGTAATTAGCAGGTGATCTATTTCAACTATGTTGATTGAGGAATAATTCTTGGTTCAGAGGCCAGAAAGAATGTTCTTGCCCTTCAAGATGTTGAAGGTATGTCTCATAAATGAATTTTGGATATAGAAGACAATATTGTGAAGACAGCAAGGAGGAATGGCATTGACGATTATTTAGGATCTCATGATGAAGTAGAAACTAGTGGACATAGTGGTAAACAACAGGAATTCTGCAGATGCTGGAAATTCAAGCAACACACATCAAAGTTGCTGGTGAATGCAGCGGGCCAGGCAGCATCTCTAGGAAGAGGTACAGTCGACGTTTCAGGCCAAGACCCTTCGAAGGGTCTCGGACATAGTGGTAGGTATTGTGTAGCAGGAAATGAGATTTCAAGTAGGGTCATGTGGAAGGAAATTTTTGTTAGAAATTTTGAATAAACAAAGTAAAGTCACAAATGGTTCAATTCCTGAGGCAGGGCGGGGAACTGGAGGCTGTCCGTTAGCTGCTGAATTTTTACCCCTTGACTTGAATAGTTCAGTGCATTAATTGGCTATTCTTCCACTGATTCCATTCCCTTTGATTCAATGCTGGTGATGAAATGGCTGCCATCTTTCCATTAATGTCAATGGAAATGGTACACTAGGCTCTGCTCTTTATGTTGATTTTAATGAATTTTTTAAATTGTTTGTTTTCCAGGATCTGGACTTTGCTGTCATAACAAATCTAAATTATCCTTCCCATAATGCTCCACAAAAACACAAACAAGAGAAAATCTGCAGATACTGGAAATCCAAAGCAACACGCAAAATGCTGGAGCAACTCAGCAAGCCAGGCAGCATCTATGGAAAAGAGTAAACAGTTGGCATTTCAGTCCTAAAGCAGAGTCTCTGCCCAAAATGTCAACTGTTTACTCTTTTCTATAGATGATGTATGGCCTGCTGAGTTCCTCCAGCATTTTATCTGTGATGCTCCAAAGTAGTGTTAAGCTACCTTTTCCAAATTCTGCTGTCACTCTGTCAAAGATACTCCAATAGCACTGTTGGCTAGGGAGTTACATGAATTAAATCCAAAAACCCGAAAAGCAAACTGTACCTTGGGGGTGGCTCCCATTTACCTGATGTCCTTGTCCTGCTTAGATGATGGAGGTCACTGGCTTAGGAGCATGCCAGGTGAGCAACTGTGGTGCATTCTGCAGATGGCACACAGTGCAGCCACCAAACACAGCTTGTGGAGGGTGGCTATTGCAACACCTTTGCAGTAGGCTGCCTTGTCCTGGATGCTGTTGAGTTTCATAGGACTTATTGGAGCTATGCTCATACAGGCAACTGTGGTGTAATCACTTAAACTCCTGACTTAGGCTTTACATATGTGGATGATTTTTGGGGTGTCAAGAGGTGAGCATGCTGGCACTGAATTGGTTGCCCTCCTGCTATTGAGTTTGATAGAAAACCAGTGTGGTAGTGGTGTGTAACAGATGATTGATATGCTACCATCAAAGTAGCTCAGGTATTTAAGTAGCAAAGGCAAGGTAACTTTTTGGAGAGCCAACTCAGTATTATGTACAGTAATCTGTGTGATAAGCAAAGGAGTCCTGGATATGGTATGAGTAGGAAGAAGAAAAAGGAGGATGAAATTTGGAGTAGTCATGGAATCAGGACTTCAGGAAGAAGCAAGAAGGCAAATTTAGGAGGCAGGAGAAACAGGAAGGGCTGTAGTAGTACAGTGATGTAATATGCAGTGCAGTTATCTTACAGCTTCTGTGATCTGGCTTCAATCCTGACCTCCAGTGCATTCTGCACACAGTTTCTCTGTGACTACACAGCTTTCCCTCAAGGACTCTATTTCCTCCCTCATCCCAGAGATTTGCCAGCTGCAAGGTGGGAGAAATGAGGAAGTGTTCATTGATGTGTTAGAAAATAGATTATAATTAATTAAGTGGGGGAATGGGATTGACGGAATTGCTCTGAGAACTGGCATTGATTTGGTGATCCAAATGGCCTCCCTTTATGTCATAAGGAAATACAAAAATAACTTATTACACATCAGATCAGGCAGCATTCATGGAGAGAAAAAAGCAGTTAAGGTTTCACTTCAGTGATCCCTGATCAGAATTGAAATTTTAACTCCATTTCTTTTTCTTTTTTTTTAATATAAAGATGTTACCTGGCACGCTGAATATTTTCACCTTTCTGTGTTGTTATTTCAGTTTGTATGTTCTGCACTTTTTACCTCTCTAGGGGGCAGATTTTGGGAAAGTGAGTAAGATCTTGGAGAAATCAAGTAGAAATGTTAGAATCAGTGGGAGAATTTGACACCATGGGACAACTCATATT
Organism: Mobula birostris; assembly: GCF_030028105.1. Taxonomy (NCBI): domain Eukaryota; kingdom Metazoa; phylum Chordata; class Chondrichthyes; order Myliobatiformes; family Myliobatidae; genus Mobula; species Mobula birostris. The sequence continues at coordinate 82,915,537 of NC_092376.1, read as the reverse complement.
TTAAAGCCATCAATCGGGATTAAGAGCATCGCATATAGAGTCACAAATGCTTCAGATGTGATTGCATTGTCCCCTATTTCTCATTGTATCTATATAGAAAATGGTAAGTTTCAACAGGTTCTCTGAGTGAAAGCTTCTATTACTGCTCTGGAGTACTTATCTGCGTCCTTTTCTAACCTGGTGTTGGTATCAGGCTGCTTTTTTTAAACTGCTGGTGAAAGTACATAGGGAGTTTGTAAGTACTTACAAAAGAGGGCTTTTTCAATGAAGGCATTTCTTAAAAAAGGCTTTTATTGGTGATTACAGAGATGATGTACTTTCTGTTCTCTAATGGATCTGCTGCACTGCATTGAAAGTGAAAAAGCAAATATTCTCTAGCAACATGCCTAGTGATTGCTAATAACATTTCTGTCAATAATCAATGGCTGCCTTCTGTAAACAGCAATTATATACTTCAAATTGTGTTTTTACTGTGAAGAAGAAATGATGAATACATTAATCTTTGGTGGGGATTAAACAGTAAGGGTGTGTTCTGTCCATGAAACTGAAGTTGCTTGGAGGTTGAAGTTTGCTGTAAGTGTTCACCGAAGCACTGGCTAATGAATTAGATTGAATTAATCTCCCTTACCTCTGCATGGTTGAGTAGAAGCAATTAAAATTAACATGATATTCAAAATTCATTACATACTGTTCTGGATAAACTTAAATATGTCACAAAATTATTTCAAGTAGAAATAGCAACTCTTTTTAAGGTTGTTTGAGTGCTTGCTATGACTGCATCAAATAATGTTTTCATAATGTCAATAAAGGCAGTGTGAATGACCGACAGGACAGGTAACCTTCCTGGATTAAAAATTCAGACATCATGTTTTCATCTCAATTATATTTGTTATAGGGTGTTTGATTTAGGGCATTGTAATTCAGCCCATTCAATGAGAAGATGGTAGTGAAATGCCATCTTGAATTACTGTAGACTTTCCAGTGATGGGTTTCTAATACTGTCATTTAGAAATCGAGCTGCAGGATCTTGAACCAGCTTTGAAAGAGTGGGCTGTGTTTCCAGGTCAGAATGATGAAAGCCTTATCAGATGTGTAAAGATTTGTGGTGAGATGATAATGTCATTTCAACTTCCTTTACTGGTGCATTTTCTCTTGATTAGATGTGACTATAGATCTTTCCAGATGAATTAATCCAATTTTGTTGATAGTTTCTTGCCATAGCCAATCTCTTTAGACTTTGGTGCTCATTGAATCACAGAATTCAATGAAGTGGGAAGAGTTGTTAGGATAAGTGATATACCAATATGGTCTTCAATGTCTGCACCATCTTCTTGATTCACAACAGTTGCTCCCCTTGCTGCTGAAGGTGGTGGAGAAGAAACAAATTGTCAGTCCAAAAAGTAATCAGTGAAGGTGTTCTGGTGCTACCAAGACAGATCAAATGGATGGCAACACACATCAAAGTTGCTAGTGAACGCAGCAGGCCAGGCAGCATCTCTAGGAAGAGGTGCAGTCGACGTTTCAGGCCGAGACCCTTCGTCAGGACTAACTGAAGGAAGAGTGAGTAAGGGATTTGAAAGTTGGAGGGGGAGGGGGAGATCCAAAATGATAGGAGAAGACAGGAGGGGGAGGGATGGAGCCAAGAGTTGGACAGGTGATAGGCAAAAGGGGATACGAGAGGATCATGGGACAGGAGGTCCGGGAAGAAAGACAAGGGGGGGGGGACCCAGAGGATGGGCAAGAGGTATATTCAGAGGGACAGAGGGAGAAAAAGGAGAGTGAGAGAAAAAATGTGTGCATAAAAATAAGTAACAGATGGGGTACGAGGGGGAGGTGGGGCCTAGCGGAAGTTAGAGAAGTCGATGTTCATGCCATCAGGTTGGAGGCTACCCAGACAGAATATAAGGTGTTGTTCCTCCAACCTGAGTGTGGCTTCATCTTTACAGTAGAGGAGGCCGTGGATAGACATGTCAGAATGGGAATGGGATGTGGAATTAAAATGTGTGGCCACTGGGAGATCCTGCTTTCTCTGGCGGACAGAGCGTAGATGTTCAGCAAAGCGGTCTCCCAGTCTGCGTCGGGTCTCGCCAATATATAAAAGGCCACATCGGGAGCACCGGACGCAGTATATCACCCCAGTCGACTCACAGGTGAAGTGTTGCCTCACCTGGAAGGACTGTTTGGGGCCCTGAATGGTGGTAAGGGAGGAAGTGTAAGGGCATGTGTAGCACTTGTTCCACTTACACGGGTAAGTGCCAGGAGGGAGATCAGTGGGGAGGGATGGGGGGGACAAATGGACAAGGGAGTTGTGTAGGGAGCGATCCCTGCGGAATGCGGGGCGGGGGGGAGGGAAAGATGTGCTTAGTGGTGGGATCCCGTTGGACGTGGCGGAAGTTACGGAGAATAATATGTTGGACCCGGAGGCTGGTGGGGTGGTAGGTGAGGACCAGGGGAATCCTATTCCTAGTGGGGTGGCGGGAGGATGGAGTGAGAGCAGATGTACATGAAATGGGGGAGATGCGTTTAAGAGCAGAGTTGATAGTGGAGGAAGGGAAGCCCCTTTCTTTAAAAAAGGAAGACACCTCCCTCGTCCTAGAATGAAAAGCCTCATCCTGAGAGCAGATGCAGCGGAGACGGAGGAATTGTGAGAAGGGGATGGCATTTTTGCAAGAGACAGGGTGAGAAGAGGAATAGTCCAGATAACTGAGAGAGTCAGTAGGCTTATAGTAGACATCAGTGGATAAGCTGTCTCCAGAGACAGAGACAGAAAGATCTAGAAAAGGGAGGGAGATGTCGGAAATGGACCAGGTAAACTTGAGGGCAGGGTGAAAGTTGGAGGCAAAGTTAATAAAGTCAACAAGTTCTGCATGCGTGCAGGAAGCAGTGCCAATGCAGTCATCAATGTAGCGAAGGAAAAGTGGGGGACAGATACCAGAATAGGCACGGAACAGATTGTTCCACAAACCCAACAAAAAGGCAGGCATAGCTAGGACCCATACGGGTGCCCATAGCTACACCTTTAGTTTGGAGGAAGTGGGAGGAGCCAAAGGAGAAATTATTAAGAGTAAGGACTAATTCCGCTAGACGGAGCAGAGTGGTAGTAGAGGGGAACTGATTAGGTCTGGAATCCAAAAAGAAGCATAGAGCTTTGAGACCTTCCTGATGGGGGATGGAAGTATATAAGGACTGGACATCCATGGTGAAAATAAAGCGGTGAGGGCCAGGGAACTTAAAATCATCGAAAAGTTTAAGAGCGTGAGAAGTATCACGAACATAGGTCGGAAGGGATTGAACAAGGGGTGATAAAACAGTGTTGAGGTATGCAGAAATGAGTTCGGTGGGGCAGGAGCAAGCTGAGACAATAGGTCGGCCAGGACAGGCAGGTTTGTGGATCTTGGGTAGGAGGTAGAAACAGAAAGTGTGGGGTGTGGGAACTATAAGGTTGGTAGCAGTGGATGGGAGATCCCCTGAGCGGATAAAGTCGGTGATGGTGTGGGAGACAATGGCCTGGTGCTCCTTAGTGGGGTCGCGATCGAGGGGTAAATAAGAGGAGGTATCTGCGAGTTGTCACTGTGCCTCGGCAAGCAAGGTGGTCTCCTAGTCTGCGTCAGGTCTCGCCAATAAATTTCGTCTCCTTCAAATGGATGACGATTGTAACATTTGGGCACCTACTGTCCAATACAAATAATGCCACATTTGAGAACATAATAGTTGTCTTGCCCTTCTCTTCTTGGCAAATGTACAACTGAAATACTTTAAATACCACATCTGATGATAGTGAGAAACTGACATGCTAACATTACATTTGCAAAATGATAGCTACTGTATGCACTTTATAATCCTCAGTTGTTTAGTTTGCTTGTGCAAGTAATGGTACTGAATGGGATTTCTCAACATTTTGCCCTACCATCTACTTGTAGATGAAAATTTCTATAATGTTAGTGTAGGTGTAGAAACAACTTGTGTGACAAAACAATGATAAGCTGGTTGCTAATTTAGATTGTTCATTATCCACATACAACATTGAGTGCCAGTGGAGTTTTAGGGCAGATTCCATTATTAGATTTCAGCATATGTTAGAGAGTAGGGATTGGTTTAAAAATGATAATTGGGTGACCACTTGCAATATAGAGTTCAGTGTCACTCCCATGAACTACCAACAGCCTGCTATTTTAATTCCCCATTGCACCCTCACTCCATAAGGTATCGGAGCAGAATTAGGCTATTCAGACCATTGAGTTTGCTCTGCTATTTCATCACTGATAATTTATTTTCCCTCTCAGATCTATTTTTCTGCCTTCTCTCTGTAACCTTTGACACCCTTACTAATCATGAACCTATCAACCTCCACTATAAATATGCCGAATGGCTTGTCCTCCACAGCCATCGGTGGCAGTAGATTCCAAAGATTCACCACTGTCTGGCTGAAGAGATTCCCAGCAGTCCACGGCATTTTCTACCTTAAAGAGAAACTAAACTCAAGCTTAGAGGAACAGTGTCTCATCTCTCATCTTGGCACATTGGATATTGCTAGACATCTCTTTAATGGTAATCAGGCACACACGGCATTGTTAATATTGAACATGGCTCCATTGCCTCAGTTGTTCCTCATATTAATTATTTAATGAAAGGTAAAAGAAGCTATGTGATATAATCTTGGAAGAGCAGGAGGGTTCTTGAAGTGCTTTAGGTAGAGATTGGCACAGTTTTCACAATAGCAACAAGGCTTTGTAAATTGAGAACTGTACCCTAAAAAGTCAATAACATTGTAAATATTTATATTGAACATACAGTATATACTGTACATTGAAACTCCTGCCTGAGAGGTGACTTAGATCAATTCCAACTTGTCTACTGGAGAAGCAGGTCCATACCAGATGCCACCTCATTGGCTCTTCACTCGACCCTGGAACACCTGGACAGCAAAGTTGCATACATCACGATGCTCTTTGGCAACCACAGCTCAGCTGTCAATATCATCATCCCCTTAAAACAAATAAGTAAACTTCAAGACCTTGGCCTCAATTCTTCCTTGTGCAATTGGAGCCTGGATTTCCTCACTCGTAGAACCCAGTCAGTTCAGATTGGTAATGATATCTCTTCAATGATCTCCATCAGCACAGGTGCATTACAAGGCTGTGTACCTACCCCACTCCCCTCGCTCTACTCGCTTTACACTTATTATGGTGGCTAAGCACAACTCCAATGCCATATTCAAGGTTGCTGATAACGCTACTGTCTTGTGCCAAATCAAAGGTGGTGATGAATCAGTATATAGGAGGGAGATTGAAAATCTGGCTGAGTGATATCTTAACAACAGCCTTTCTCTCAATGTCAGCAAGACCAAGGAAGTGATTGACTTCAGCAGAAGCAAACCAGAGGTCCATGAGCCACATTCCATTGGAGGATCAGAGGTGGAGGGTGTTAGCAACTTTAAATTCCTCGGAGTTCTTATTTTGAAGGACCTGTCCTGGGCCCAGCATGTAAGTGGGATTGCAAAGAAAGCATGGCAGTTTCTCTATTTCCTTAGGAGTTTCTGAAGTTTTGGCATAACATCTAAAACTTTGACACCCTTCTAAGGATGTGTAGTAGAGACCATATTGACTGGCTGCATCACAGCCTGGTATGGAAAGACAAATGCCCCTGAATGGAAAATCCTACAAGAAGTAGTGGATACGGCCCAGTCCATCATGAGTGAAGCCCTCTCAACCATTGAGCACATCCACATGAAGCACTGTTGTAAGAAAGCAGCATCCATCATCAGGGATTTCCACCACCCAAGACATGCTGTCTTCTTGCTGCTGCCATCAGAAAGTAGAAAAGTCTCAGGACTCATACAATCAGGCTCAGGAACGGTTACTACCCCTCAACCATCAGGCTTGTGAACAAAAGGAGATAGGTTCATTCAACTTCACTTTCCTCATCATTGAAATGTTCCCATAGCCAATGGACTCCCTAGTGGATGGTCTTTCATTTACTCTATTACAGTTACTAATCTATCAATTTGCTGAGTATGCCCACAGGAAAATAAATCTCAGTAGTGTAGATGGTGACATATATGCACTTTGATAATGAAATTTACTTTGAACTTTGAATATTATGAGATATTTGTTTAGGACAGAGATTGACGCTGAAATATCACACGTTTTCCATATTCAAAGTAACAAACTCTAGTAAAATACTGCACAGAAAAAAAAATTGAACACTATTGAAGTTTAGATGTTCTACTGAACTCTGGTGGCACTGCTAGTAGAGCTGCTGCCTCATAGCACTGAACAGCTGAGTTCGATCCTGACCTCAGGTGCTTTGTCCAGTCTCTCCATGTTTGTATGGGTTTTCTGCAACCCTTTCCTCCCACATCTCAAAAACATGTAGGTTGATGGATTCAAAGTTCAAAGTAAATTTATTATCCAATTACACACAGTTTACATCACCATAAACAACCCTGAGATTGTTTTCTTGCAGTCTTACTAAATAAACCCAATAACCATAATAGCATCAACGAAAGACTACACCAACAGGACAGGCAATTAGTGTGAAACATACAAGACTGGGTAAATACAAAAATAATAATAATAATCAACAAAGAATATTGAGAACATGAGATGAAGAGTCCTTGGTCATTGTTTATTGCAACCAGAATGTAGGTGAGTAGAATTAGGGATAATTGATAACAATTTGGGAAGAATTTAAAGTGAAATTAAGCTAGGATTTAAAAAGGATCTAGTGCTTTCCTGGAGTATATGATGAATAAACTCATATTGGACTTGCAGCCGGGTATGGGTATCGATTATAACCAACATTTCAATGACAAATTCAATCATCTTCATCATGGATGATGCCTGGGAATGTCTAGTCTGGTGATCTTTATACTCTCGTAATCCGTCCCTCCTGACTGCTTAGTCCTCATCCAATCAGGATTCTGTTCCCTCTCATTGTTTATAATTGAATTCCAGTTCTTACTTAGAGTGAGACCGTCATCCTTGTTAAAAATATTTACCTCTAGTCTCATTTCAAGGGCTAGAATTAGTGTAAATAAGTAACGGATGGTCAGTGTGGACTTGGTTAGGCTGTTTCTACACTGCATCTCTCTAAGGTAGCATGAATCAAGGACGTCAATATGAAGACAGCCTACAATTCTAGAATATGATTGCATGCTTTTAATAACAGATAAATTGACTGACATATATGTAGCATTTATTAAGTTGTACGTCTTTGAAATCTTCTATAAATTTAAAACCAATTGAACCAACTCAATAAGTACATGCTCACTTCTGAGAATTGGTTTCAATAAGTAGGTTTCAAAATATGAGTATCAGTTATATGACAGAACAATAAACAAATAGAATCACTAACTTTTTTCTGAAGATGAGCAATGTCACTAAATGCTACCTCTACGTCTGCATAAAAGTAAATTACAATTATATACAACATAATGATGACAGAAAATTCTAGAAATCTGAAATAAGAACAAGATCTGCAGGAAATTCTTACCATATCCCACAGCACCTCCAGAATTAATCCATGTGATTTATAGCCTTTCCAAAAGACCATAATCAGCAGACGAAATTTATTATTATCATCAAGGGATAAATTTCAGATAATAATATCATTGCTGTAAGAGTGGTCCCAGAATTTAACTTTCAATATCAGCAAGAGCGAAAAAATTGCGGACGACACTGAAGAGTTGTGCAGATTTAGAAAATGTGATTAAAGAGTAATGACTTCAAGATGTCTGCAATATTTTAATGCAGCTATCTTCCTGATCGAACAGAAACATCCTCATTTCATACTTGTTCATATCTCTGACTCATATTAATGTATTACTATATAATATTCCTCCAAATGGATGCTGACATCACTTACTGCCCACCACACAATCCCCATCACCCCACCCCACAACCCCACCGTCCCATCACACACACCCCCCACCGTCCCACCACACACTCGTCCCACTGTCCCATCACAAACCCCACCATCATCAAATACAATTATAGAACTTAACATAATATGGTGCAAGACCTTCAAATGGATCATTTGCAACAACGTTCATTGGTATATGGCAATATTTTTGGTCTTTAGCATCAGGGTATATTTAAAACAATATATCTGAGTTTCCCTGTAGTGCGGATCTATTCTGGAAAATATAAGATTCCCTCCTTCTGTCAAAACATTGCTCATTAACGATTTGTTCAGATTTTACTTCCAGTTTTTTTTTTTTAAACCATCTTACTGACTATTATTCTATAAAGGGCTCTGGCACATGTTAATACAATTAAATGCTCCTTCCACTAGATCAGGGCTTGTATCAAGTGTCTCAACCAAAGGGAAGGTGGTTAAAAGTAACTTCAGGGTGTTCAAAATTAACTTCCTGTCTATCCCACCATCTCCTCCACAAAGTTAGGCATTATTTGCAAAATGCATCACTAGGAGATTGAATATAAATAATGAAAAGCCCCATGAAGTGAGAAAAGTTGAAACTTTAATGAAATATCTTGTGTGAAAACTAGATCTCTGGGATTCTTTGGGTGTTAGGAAATTCTACTGATGTAAAAGGTTTAAAGTACCAGCAAAGATGACAAAAGCACAGAAACCTGTCAAAGCTTAGGCCATATTCAGAAAAACCTTTCCAATGGAGCCTTATCCAGAGGCGAATGACTGTCAGGGTCTCATATGTTTCGTTCCAGACATGTGAACAAGTTGATGGGCCTTAAGTTTTGCCCTAATGAAATCCCTGCCGCAGCTGTCTCTTGTGCCTAAATGTCAGAATGAAACCTGCCTCTGGGTGTGTGGGAGAGAAGTAGAGTACTGATATACTGTACTCAGTTCCTGGCCTGAAGGTCTCAAACAATTGCTGATTGCCTCAGGCAGATAGACTATTGCTGTAAAGGTAGAGTGTTGAAGGGAGTGTATAGAAACATAGAAAATAGGCCCCATAGAAATTCGGCCCTTCGAGCCTGCACCGCCATTTATTATGATCATGGCTGATCATCCAACTCAGAACCCCGCCCCAGCCTTCCCTCCATACCCCCTGATCCCTGTAGCCACAAGGGCCATATCTAACTCCCTCTTAAATATAGCCAATGAACTGGCCTCAACTGTTTCCTGTGGCAGAGAATTCCACAGATTCACCACTCTCCGTGTGAAGAAGTTTTTCCCAATCTTGGTCCTAAAAGGCTTCCCCTTTATCCTCAAACTGTGACCCCTTGTTCTGGACTTTCCCAACATCAGGAACAATCTTCCTGCATCTAGCCTGTCCAATCCCTTTAGGATTTTATACGTTTCAATCAGATCCCCCCTCAATCTTCTAAATTCCAACGAGTGCAAGCCCAGTTCATCCAGTCTTTCTTCATATGAAAGTCCTGCCATCCCAGGAATCAAGGAATCAATCTGGTGAACCTCCATCCCAGGAATCAATCTGGTGAATCAGTATGAAGAATCACGCTGATCACCAGCATATTAGAATATAGTTCCATTCTTCCGATCAGCAAAATTGCATTATGAGTCCTCCCTCTCCTCTATCCTAGGTCTAGACCTGGCTTCAATTATGAAGCCAGATGATCTTCCTACAGAATGCCTGAATGCAAATATCAGAATGGAACTAGTCTTTCAAGTCTTGGGTATAACTGCATTGTATTGAATCAGTGACTTTCTCTAGTTTTTCCTGCTAGGAGAAAGTCATCATCATGAATCAAAATTCTGCTTTTTCTGGTTCAAGGAGTGAAATCATAAGGTATGATTGAATAGAAAGCTTCATACATGCTGCTATCTAAGTGGAGTGTAAACAGATTTGTGCTGTAAAACCAGATTTTGATTAATCTATTAATTTCGATCATCTACATTTTGATCATCTGTGGAGCAACAAATCAATTTAATGAATCATTCCAAGGTAGAATCCATCAACTGTCTAATTCAAAAAGAAACCATAAAGTGTGAAAAGAATTGATTTATTTCTTATAAAATGTATTTGCAATAAAACAACATCAACAAGATGGACAGTGGGTTGTTGAAAATTTAGGCTTCTTTAGTTCATAAATGAAGAGAAAGGCCATGGTAATATGACACAACGTGAAGCAGCATTTTATTTTGTTCATCTAGTTTCAGATGTTCTCTCAACCCATTCTGATGAAAGGTTATTGATCTGAAACATGAAATCTGTTTCTTTACTGACAGATAGTACCAGGTTCCCAAAACTTTGTGCTTATTCATTGAAATCTATATACTTGATTCCAGTATATAAAACCAACAGAACTATATACTAAAATAAATCTAGCTATAGCTTCTCCACTTGAGTGCATACTTCATTATGTAACGGAATGGCTGGTGTACACAGATCATTGCTGGAAGGGTGCTGCAGGCAAAAGATCTTCATATCTAGAAAGTGCCAAATAGACATTTGAGGTGGCACAAACTAGAAGACTGGACTACAGCCTGGAAAGTGGAATTAGTCTCAGTGGCTGCTTATTGCACTGAGTCAAATGACCTACACTTTTTGTATGATTTTCTATGATTAGGTGAGACATGTAGGAGGCTTCAATGGTCCTGAACTTAGCATGTGCAGCAAGTTCATTCAATCACCAAAAACCAAACCCAAGTTGTTTTTTCTTAACTTGAGGAGCAGCATAAAGCAATACCATAACTTGTACGGTACATGCCAAGACTGACAACTATACGAACACAGAGACTAGGATAATTGAAAGAGAATGTATCATATCCTAATGTAGACCTTGGATATGCAAAACTGATTACTGGGTTCTACGTAAGGAAACACAGTTGATACATTGATCAAGAAGAGGTATGATGTTTGGCTTTTTTTTAGTCAGGGGATTGAGTTCAAGAGCAACAAGGTAATATTACAGCTCTATGAAATCCTGGGTAGACCACAATTGGAGTATGAGGTTATGGAGTACTTGGTGACACAGGAAAAGATAGGACAAATTCAGTATGGCTTTTTTAAAGGGAACCTGTTGGGATTTTTTGAGGAGATTAGAAGTAGGATAGATAAAGGCGATGAAGTGGATGTTGTATATTTGGACTTTCAGAAGGCTTTTGACAAGGTGCCGCACATGAGGCTGTTTACCAAGTTAAGAGACCTTGGTATTACAGAAAAGTTACTAGCATGGTTAGAGCATTGGCTGATTGGTAGGAGGCAGCGAGTGAGAGTAAAATTATCCTTTTCTGGTTGGCTGCCTGTAAGTAGTGGTGTTCTGCAGTGGTCCATGTTAGGACTGTTTCTTTCGATGCTGCATATCAATGATTTAGAAACAGAATAGATGGCTTTGTTGCCAAATTTGCAGATGATACGAAGATTGGTAGAGGAGCAGGTAGTGTTGAGGAAACAGGAAAGCTACACAAGAACTTAGACAGATTAGAAGAATGAGAATGAAAGTGAAAATGAAATACAATGTTGGAAAATACATGGTCATGCACTTTGGTAGAAGTAGTATATGTGCAGACTATTTTCTAAATGGGTAAAAAATCCAAAAACCTGAGATGCAAAGGGGCTTGAGAGTCCTTGGGCAGAGCAACCTAAAGGTTAACTTGTAGGTTGAGTCAGTGGTGTGGAAGGCAAATGTAATGTTAGTATTCATTTGAAGAGGTCTAGAATTCAAGAGCAGGGATGTGATGCTGAGGCTTTATAGGCACTGGTGACACCTCACCTTGAGTACTATGAATAGTTTTAGGCACCTTATCTAAGAAAAGATGTGCTGGCATTTAAGAGGATTCAGCGTTGGTTCACAAGAATGATTCCAGGAATGAAAAGATCATACAAGGAATGTTTGATGACTCTGGGACTGTACTCACTAGAATTTAGAAGAATAAGGGGCGATCTCATTAAAACTTCTCAAATTTTGAAAGGTACAGACAGTAGATTTTGAAAGGATGTTCCCTATGATTGTGGAGCCTAGGACAAGAGGACACAATCTCAGGACAGAGAAGTGTCAATTCAAAACAGATGTGAAGAAATTTCTTTTGCCAGAGGATGGTGGATTTGTGGAATTTGTTAGTACATGCAGCTGTGGAGACCAAGTCTTTGGGTGCATTTAAGGTGGAGATTGATAGGTTCTTGATTGACTATGCCATCAAAGGTTACAGGGAGAAGGCAAGGCAGTGGTACTGAGGAGTGAAAACAAAGTATCAGCCATGATTGAATGGTAGAGCAGACTTGATGGGCCAAATGGCCAAATTCTGCTCCTATGTCTTATGGCCTTATGGTCTAATAACTTTCTTTCAATCAAGACCATTACCTTAAAATTTCATTGTCTCTGTCTATGGTCCCTTGTTTCAGTGACACTATAGAAAATAAAATGTCATCTTCAGAGAATATAATGTTGGCCAGATCCCATTTTTGTGATTTCTTCAGACAAACTTATTGCCTCAATGGTGACGTTAAATTCAAAGACTACACTCTGCCTATTGCCTGATGTTTTATTTTACAAGCTGCATGTCCTATCTTCTGACATGAGTCACACTTAGACTCTTTAAAAGAACTGTTGCTAAGGGAATGACTGTCAGTATGTCTGTAACTAAATCATCTTCTGACCCAAGGGTCCACCTAAGAAGACGAATGACTCATGCCACTGCAGTCATGCAAGGATGTCCTTGATTCTAAAAAAAATTGGGATTTGTTTTAGAGTACAGTGTACACTGGACTTGTAGGTGGCACAGGATGGAATTCCCAAGCGTTCAGCAGCTGAGCTCCAAATTAGATGTAAATCTATCAGTGACTTGCAATTTTGAATGGATCCTTTTGACTATTAATCCACAGACTGACTGCCATTCCAAAAGCTCTCTAAAGTACAATATCTTAATATTTCATATGGGATAATGCAATCATATTATATCTTAATACTTCCCTTAAAACACAAATTAAGCACATTTGGTCCACTGTATTTATACTGGTTTTCAGAGCAATCCGTCAATCTGTACTTCCCTATAATGTATTCTTATCAACTTCCTTCTCAAATGTCTGTAATAAGGGTAACTTACAGCAGCTGAAGAAACTATCCTTTTATGATGTGGGAAGAAACTGGAATACCTCTTAGAAACTCATGCAGTCATAGGAGGAAGGTGCAAACTCCAATCATACAACAAAATACCTGAATCAAACCCAGATCACTGGGGCTATGATTAATTGGTAAATAAAATGAGTTTATCATTGTCACCTGTACTGAAGTACAGTAAAAATAAAACTGTTTCGTATGCCATCCATACAGATCAATTCATTCCATCAGTACATTGAGGTAGAGTATTTTATAATTCAGTAATATTTGAGTAATACTTTAAATATATTTTGATTAAATATAGTTGTTGTTTACATAATTCATTGAGTTATCTCAGAAGTATATGAACGACACATGTCATTACATCACTACATCATATGTGCATGCCTTGTTTGAAGAAAAAGCAAAGTAAACACACACATCTCCCGGCACCATGTTTTTCTTTCAATTAGTTTTATGTTTTGGAGTTACAACACATAACAGGTAGGACAAGGGAAAGCAATAACAGAAAACAGAATAAGATGTTGCAGTTGCAGACAAAGTGTTGCGCTGGCACACAGCAAGGTGCAAAGCTATAAGGAGGTAGGCACAGCAGCACCTCTACTTTCTTAGAAGTTTGCGAAGATTTGACATGCCAACTAAAACTTTATCAAAGTTCTTCAGTTGCACAGTGGAAAGTATACTGACTAGTTGTATCACAGCCTGGTATGGAAACACGAACGACTAAGAACAGTGGTGGATGCAGCCCAGCCCATCACAGGAAAACGTTTCCCTACCATTGGGCATATCTACATAGAGCCCTGCCATAAGAAAGCAACATCCTTCATCAAGGACTCCAGCCATCTGGGCGATACTCTCTTCTCACTGCTGCCGTCTGGAAGGTTCAGGAGCCTTCGGTTTCATACCACCAAGTTCAGGAACAGTTATTGCCCTTCAACCATCCGGCTCCTAAGCCAGTGGGGTAACTTCTTCCACCTCAACTCTGAAATGGTTTCACAACTTGTGGGCTCACTTTCAAGAACTCTACAACTCATGTTCTCAGTATTATTTATCTACTTATTTATTATGAGTAGGTCAAACTTTGTCCCCTCCTTATATGTAAATTACCCAAGGAAAATTTCCTGAACACACTAAGTTCCATTCCATGTAAGCCTTGGACAGTATGGCAGTTCCAGTCAATGTTAGGAAAGTTAAAATCTTTATGTTTACAACTCTGCACCGTTCCCCCCTTGTTCTTCAAGCTCCTTTTGACTATTTGGGACACTAGCAAAACCACAACAATCTGATCATCCTCTTTGCAAACGGAGGCAATGTGTAGTGAGGAGAGGCTGCTGATAGAGCAAAATTGCAGTCATCAGGAAGCGTTGCAATGTAAAAGCCGGGCAAAATCAAAAAGGGTGAATACCAGACTGACGGTGCTGTTTCTGAATGCGCACAGTATACAGAATAAGGTAGATGAACTTGCAGCACAGTTGCAGCTTGGCAGGTATGATATTGTAGGCATCACTAAATCATGGCTGAGAGATTATAGCTGGGAGCTTAATGTCCAACGATCCACAATGTGTCAAAAGGACAGGCAAGACAGAGGGGGCAGCATTGCTCTATTGGTAAAAAATGAAATCAAATCATTAGAAAGAGGTGACACAAGGTCAGAAACTGTTGAATCATTGTGGATAGAGCTAGGGAACTGCAAAGGTAAAAAGAGCCAGAAGGAAGCTGAACACAGACCCCCAAACAGTAGTCAGGATGTGGCCTGCAAATTACAAAAGGGCAATGTTACAGTAGTCGTGAGGGACTTCAATATGCAGGTAAAATTGGGAGAATCAGGTTGGTGCTGGATTATAGGAGGGGGAATTTCTAGAGTGCCTACGAAATAGCTTTTCAGAGCAGTTTGTGGTAGAGCCCACTAGGTGATCAACTATTCTGGATTGGGTGTTGTGCAATGAACCAGAATTTTTGCATACGAGGGGAATTAAGGGTTATGGGGTAAAGGCAGTTAGGTGGAGACGAGTCCATGGCCAGATCAGCGATGATGATCTTATTGAACAGTGGAGTAGGCTTGACAGGACAGATGGCCTACTTCCCACCTACTTCTTATGTTCTAATAGATTAGAGAACTTACGGTAAAATAACCCTAGGGGAAAGTGACCTTAATATGATCAAATTCACCCTGAAATTCAAGGAGGAGAAGCTAAAGTCCGATGTCTCAGTATTACGGTACAGTAAAGGGAATTACAGAGGTATGAGAGAGAAGTTGGCCAGAATTGATTGGAAAAGAACATTGGCAGGGATGACGTCATAGCAGCAAGGTAGGAGTTTCTGGAAGTAATTTGGAAGGCACAGGATATATACATCCCAAAGAGGAAGAAGTATTCTAAAGGAAAGATGACACAGCTGTGGCTAACAAGAGAAATCAAAGCCAACATAAAGGCCAAAAAGAGGGCATACAATAGAGCAAAAATTAGTGGGAAGTTAGAAGATTGTGAAGCTTTTAAGAACCAACAGAAATAAACTAAGTCATTAAGAAGGTAAGGATGGAATATAAAAGCAAGCTTGCCAATAATACTAAAGAGGACATCAAAAGTTTTTTTCTAAAGTGTAAAAGAGAGGCAAGAGTGGATATCAGACTGCTGGAAAATGATACTGGCAAGGTAGTAATGGGGGACAATGGAATAGCAGATGAAGTGAATAAGTATTTTGCACTAGTCTTCACTGTAAAAGACACAAGCAGTATGATGGAAGTTTCAGATGTCAGGGGGCATGAAGTGTGTGAAGTTACCATAACTAGAGAGAAGGTTTTTGGGAAACTGAAAGGACTGAAGATGAATAAGTTACCTGGACCAGATGGTGTACAGCCAGGGTCTGAAAGAGGTGGCTGAAGAGTTCACGGAGGCATTAGTAATGATAATTTCAGAATCTAATGATTCTTGAACAGTTCTAGAAGACTAGAAAATTGCAAATATCACTCCACTTTTCCAGAAATAAGTGAGGCAGAAGAAAGGAAAATATAGGCCAGTAAGTCTGACTTCAGTGGTTGGGAAGATGTTGCAGTGGATTGTTAAGGATGAGGTCTTGGAGTACATGGGGGCACATGATAATATAGGATGTAGTAAGCATGGTTTTCTCAAGGGAAAATCTTGCCTGATAAATCTGTTGGAATGCTTTGAAGAAATAACAAGCAGGATAAACAAAGAGGAATCAGCTGATGTTGTGTACTTGGATTTGCAGAAGGCCTTTGACAAGGTGCAACACAGGAGGCTGCTTAACAAGCTATGAACCCACTGTATTAACATTCAAGCATAGATAAATCAGTGGCTGATTGGCAGGAGAAAAGAGTAGGAATAAAGGAAGCCTTTCCTGGCTTGCTGTCGGTGACTAGTGGTCTTCCACAGAGGCCTGTGTTTGGTCGGATTCTTTTTACATTATACGTCAATTATTTGGATGAAGGAATTGATGGCTTTGTTGCAAAGATTTCAGATGATATGAAGATAGGTGGAGGGGCAGGTAGTTTTGAGGAAGTAAAGAGGCTACAGAAGGATTAAGATTAGGGGATTGGACAAAGAAATGGCAGGTGGAATACAATTTCAAGAAGTTTATGGTCATGCACTTTGGTAGAAGAAATGAAATGATTTACTATTTTGTAAATGTAGAGAAAATACCAAAAACTGAGTTGCAACAGGACTTGGGATTCCTTGTGCAGGACTCCCTAAAGGTTGAGTCTGTGGTGAGAAGGCAAGTGGAATGTTAGCATTCATTTCAAGAGGACTAGAATATAAAAGCAAGAAATAATGTTGTGATTTTATAAAGCACAGGTGAGGCCTCACTTGGAGTATTGTGAGCAGTTTTGGGCCTCTTATCTTAGAAAGTATGTGCTGAAACTGGACAGGGTTCAAAGGAGGTTCATAAAAATGGACTGTCATATGAAGAGCATTTAATGGCTCTGGGCCTGTATTCATTGGAAATCAGAAGAATAAGGGGTGACCTATTGAATTGTGAAAGGCCTTGATAGAGTGGATATGGAGAGGATATTTCCTATGGTGAGTGAGTCTAGAGCCAGAGGACTCATCCTCAAAATAGAGAACAGAGGAGCATCCTTTTAGGATGGAGATGAGGAGGACTTTCTTTAGCCAGAGAGTGAAGAATCTGTGGAATTCATTGCCACTGGCAGCTGTGAAGGCCAAGTTCTTTATGTACATTTAAGGCAGAGGTTGATAGATTCCAGACTGGTCAGGGCATGAAGGGATACGTGGAGAAGGCAGGAGATGGGGGCCGAGAGGAAAATTGGATCAGACATGATGAAATGGCAGAGCAAACTTGATGGGTCAAATGGCCTAATTCTGCTCCTATATCTTATGGTCTTCCTACATCTCACTCCACCTAATAATCCTCACTGGTTGAGCCTTCAGTAATTTAATCTCTGATTACTTTTGTGACATTCCCCGTAATCAATAATGTGACTCCACTCTCTCTTTCATCTTCCTCTATCCCACACAAAGCACGTGTACACTAGAATATGAAGCTGTCAGTCCTGTTCCTCCATTAGGTGCATTTCCATAATGGCTAGAATATCCTAAACCCACATAGCTATCCAAGCCGCAAGTTCATCCACCTTACAGGTCAATCGTCTTGCATTGAAATAAATGCAATTTAATCCAATAGGCTTAAGTAGCTCCTGGTCCTTCTCCTGGTGTCATGCCGATTCAAATTACTGTTCCTTACTTTTGAACTCTTGCATCACTTTCCAGCCTCCAATTTGCTGAGTCAATATTGTGTAATGTTATTTCCAGTACACAAGTGTAAAGGAGAATGAAATAATGGTTACTCCAGACCCAATGCAGCACCAAAAAAAGGAACAATGATAAAAAAAGTCAACATAAATATATAAGATAGCTTGAATGCTTATAAAGTGATGATAGGCACAGGACTGTATGTAAGGGGACTGTCAAGAAATGATAAATTAGTGGTGGTTGAGTGTGTGGAAGGGTGGGTTCCACCCTTGATCAGCATTATTGCTTGGGGAAAGTAACTGTTCAATCGGGTTAAGGTCAGGACTCTGACTGAGCCATTCAAGGGCATCAATCTTCTTCATTTGAAGCCATTCCATGGTTACTCTGACAATGTGCTTTGAGTTGTTGTTTTCTAAAAGACGAACTTCCTCCCCACTTTAAGCTTTCTGGCAGAGGCTAGCAGGTATTTATCCAATATCTCTCTGCATTTAACAGCATTCATCTTCCCATCAATCCTGATCAGATTGCCAGTCCCTGAAAAGCATCCCTATAGCATGATGCTACTGCCACCATACTTCATAGTAGGGTTAGTATTACCTGGCTGATGCATAGTGTTAGATCTATGCTACACATAATGTCTTCTAAGTGAGGTTTTGCAAAGTCTTTGTGAACAAGGGTATGTTATTTTTAGAGGTATGTTTTAGAGTCTGAGTCTTACAAATTATGTTACAACTGATCTTTTATTACAGACAGCACAATCCATTATAATTGTCCAGATACAATATTACAGAATAAGCAAGAACAACTTACTTAATAGATATGGATATTCCAAACACATAATATACAAAAATCAATAAGTGAAAAACACCAGAAATGTGCTGAATTAAAAGAGGAAATTGCAAGACTATGGAATATGTACAGGGCATACATTGTCCCAATAGTAACAGCTACAACTGATATCATTCAGAGTCATCACGTATAGTAGTATTAAGCAATATTTATGTAAATATTCAGAAAGCCACAATACTAAACACCACTAGAATAGTCCGTAAGTTCCTAGCCATTGAGAAATATGAATGTATTTGTCTATGCCTGCACCTTAGGTTTCACCAGGTTGAGAAAAAAAAGGCAGAAGAGATTAAGAAACAAAATTGAAACCTTAAGAGCAGAAATAGCCCACCTAATAGAGTATAAAAAGGATAACCCCTGCAAGAAAATTCAGAGAAAAGCTAAGGAAATACTAATGAAATACAAGGTCCATACATGATATGATCAACCTGACAAAAGCACTGCAGAGTTTATAAAAACACTAAATCAAAAGCTTGCTGTATGCAAATCTGGACTAAATAAATACATGAAATACACTAGAATTATCAGTTCAGGAACTGGTTTATTGAAACTAATTTCAACATACCAAAATGTCACCAACCTTAGCACAGAATTACCAACAAACTCAGAGATAATGAACTTTTGGTCTAATATCTTATCAAACAAGGTAACGCACAGTCAAGAAGCAAGCTGGATTGGGGAGGGAAAAGAAGACACTCACAGAACTGAAGAAATGCAAATACCTGAAGTTACAATGGATATGCTGAAAGAGGTTATAAAAAAAACCCACAACCGGAAAAGTACTGGCAGAGATAATATTCATAATTATTGGTATAAAAAGTTTACGTCTTCATCTGTAACCATTAACACATATCACATTTTCTTAAAAATCCTGAAAAAGTGCCTGAATTTTTGACAGAAGGTAAAACATATCTTTTACCTAAAGGAGAAATCAGAAAAGTCCCATCAAAATGTTGTCCTGTTACTTGTTTACAAAGTATACATAAAATTGCCACAGTCATACTTTATTATGACTATAATATCATACATCTCGCAACTAATCACCACTCAGATATCCACAATGTACGCAAGTACGTAAGAGTAGAAAGGATACTTAAGGGTTTGAAAGGATGTAAAGCAGCTTTTTCTCAAACTTTTTGCCCTGGAGGAACCCTTGAAATAATTTTCAGGTCTCAGGGAACCCCTGCATAAAAATTATTATATCTAGAGCTCACATACATTAGCATGATCAGTGTTGTAGACATAATAATCCAAAAATAATTGTCTGTTCTACTGAGTAGAGAATGAATTTTGTGCCAAACTTCCTTGAAAATAAACAGTTAATTAAGCTGAACTTGTCTTTCTTGAAATTACTCTTCCTTTCTCTTTCATACATTTTAAAAACTCATAGGGCAAACATAATAAATTTCTCAATTCAGGGTCAAACTTGAGATAAGCACACACAGATTTGACCTTTAACTGAAATGAGATGATTTCTATCCTAACTCTTTCTATCCTTTCTCTTGTTTCTCTAAACAAGAGAAAGCTTGATCACCCATGAAAGAAGTTGAAAACTACAGCAAAATGTTTATTGTTTTCCAATCAATGGCAGGATACCTTTCTTTCACAGAAATTCAGAACATGTCCAGAAACATTTCAGTAAATCTGAGTACATGATCAGAGTGCAGCTCTGTCGGGTTCTGTCAGGTTTCGGTGGGACTCAATGCAGACCAACAGATACTTTTTCACCAGGGTTTATGAGGGAGCACAAAGGCAACAGCCTTTCAAAAACAGAAGGCAGGCACAAATCTGAAATGGCAGGCGAAGGTCTTACCAGGAAAGGCAGTCAGGCGAGGGCAGACAATCCAGAGTGCACAGGCAAAAATGAGGTCCAGGAACAGGCAAAATCCAAAACACAGAATCAGGGGAAATCGGTTGGCAGAAGTCACAATGACAGGCTGGAACAACACAGGTCAGAACTGGGACAAACTGGCAGAGAATACTAGTCAAGGCAGGGTTTAGATGGACGGGGTAATGAGTGAAAATTAGAAACAGGTGGGTGCAAATGAGGAGACGAGCAGGTAATTGGAGGAAGTCCAAAAAGGAAAAGGGTTGGGCCAGAACCCACATGGCCAGGTGAAAGAAAACAGAAATTAAAGACTGTTGTGATCCGGAGCTACCAGCAGAGGCCCTTCGACCCAGTGTTCAGGCCGGATCCTTACCAAGCTCACAAAGTTCTTCCTCTTCCCTCAAAGTCAAGTTCTCAGGCTGAACAGAAGATTCAGAGAAAAGGTCCCTCACCCAGTCATACACTTGTGTTGAAAGGGAGGAAAAATGCTGTTCAATTTTGTTTGCAGTTCTTCCAGGTGATTTTCAATAAGACGAGAGGGTGTACAGGAGTGAGATATGCCAACTGGTGGAGTAGTGTCACAGCAACAACCTGCCACTCAACGTCAGTAAGAAGAAAGAGCTGATTGTGGACTTTGGGAAGGGTAAGACGAAGGAACACATACCAATCCTCATAGAGGGATCAGAAGTGGAGAGAGTGAGCTGTTTCAAGTTCTTGGGTGTCAAGCTCTCTGAGGATCTAGCCAGGTCCCAACATATCGATACAATTACAAAGAAGGCAAGATAGCACCTATACTTCATTAGGAGTTTGAAGAGATTTGGTATGTCAGCAAATATACTCAAAAACTTCTATAGATGTATCGTGGAGAGCATTCTGACAGGTTGCATCACTGTCTGGTTTAGAGGGGCTACTGCACAGGACCGAAAGAAGCTGCAGAGGATTTTAAATTTAGTAGGCTCTATCTTGGGTAGCAGCCTACAAAGTACCCAGGACATCTTCAAGGAGCGTTGTCTCAGAAAGGCAACGTCCATTATTAAGAACCCACAGCACCAGGGCATGCCCTTTTCTCACTGTTGCCATCGGGTAGGAGGTACAGAAGCCTAAAGGCACACGCTTAGAGGTTCAGAAACAGCTTCTTCCCTCTGCCATCCGATTTCTAAATGGACATTGAACCCTTGGACACTACCTCATTTATTTTAATATATAGTATATCTGTTTTTGCATGTTTTTTAATCTATGCAATATACATATACAGTAATTTATTTATTTATTTATTTATTTATTCTTCTATATTATGTATTGCATTGAACTGCTGCTGCTAAGTTAACAAATTTCACGTCACATGCCAGTGATAATAAACCTGACTCCGAATCTGAACATAGAACATAGAACATAGAATAGTACAGTACAGTACAGGCCCTTCGGCCCACAATGTTGTGCCGACCCTCAAACCCCACCTCCCATATAACCCCCCACCTTAACTTCCTCCATATACCTGTCTAGTAGTCTCTTAAATTTCACCAGTGTTTCTGCCTCCACCACTGACTCAGGCAGTGCATTCCACGTACCAACCACTCTCTGAGTAAAAAACCTTCCTCTAATATCCCCCTTCAAATTCCCACCCCCTACCTTATAGCCGTGTCCTTTTGTATTGAGCAGTCGTGCCCTGGGGAAGAGGCGCTGGCTATCCACTCTATCTATTCCTCTTATTATCTTGTACACCTCTATCATGTCTCCTCTCATCCTCCTTCTCTCCAAAGCCCTAGCTCCCTTAATCTCTGATCATAACGCATACTCTCTTAACCAGGCAGCATCCTGGTAAATCTCCTCTGTATCCTTTCCAATGCTTCCAATCCTTCCTATAGTGAGGAAGGATGTGGAAGTCCGAAACTCGAGACTTTCTGATATCCTTCCTCACTCTCAAGCCCCAGCAGCAGTGGAAACATTGCAAGGTTTCCTTTTACAGCATGATTTTTCCAAAGATTCTGTTTCCTTTTAAATCTAAGATTCTTGTCACTTGATGTCAAAACATTTTCTCCAGGGCCTTGCAGAGATTTGTTCAACTGGTTCATATGATGAAAAGTGTCTTAAGTTTCTGCAGCCATTCTTCATCTTCAAAGCACTTTGCAAAATCTGGTCTACTATTTTCTTGAAAGTACTCCTGCAATTCACCTTTCAGCTCAAACACCCTGTTGAGAACTCTTCCTCTGCTGTGCCGCCAGATTTCTGTATGCAGCAGGAGATTGGTGTGCTCAGGAAAGTGGAGGGATTCCAGCTGAACCACCACCTGATGGGCCGGGAGTGCTCGTTGGACCCAGGCCTTGGCATACCACATGGGACAGGGTCCCGCACAACGTGAACCATCTCTTGGGGATGCTCACCATGCCCTTCCGTGATGCTCCAAATTGTTTCTTGTACAGGCTGCTCCCACACACCTTTCAATTCCTTGCCTCACCTTGATGGCCTGTTTCACCATCTGGCAGCGGAGGAGGTCCCCAGTGGAAATTTCTTTATACAGGGATCCTTCCCTGTACATTAAGGACCTGGGGTGGAAGGTGTTGCACAGGACAGTACTGTGCAACAGGTACTGACACCCCGTCCACCTGTCCATTCTGTATCCGGGGGGAGTCAGTGTACCACGCTTGTATGGGGTGTGAGAGGTTGCAGCCCCTGTTTGAGTATCTGAAGGGGCAGCTCAAGTTCTGGCTGCACTTCAGCCCCGTGCTCCTTGTATACGGGCACCCAGTGCGGAAGGTGGCGGGTCAGAAAGCGGATCTTCTGGTGGGTTTGATCCTGGGTCTGCCCAAGAGAGCCATTCACAGGTCTAGGTGGCGGAAGGTCGAGTGATCGGCCAGGGCCGACTGCTCGCCCCTCTTTCGAGGATATGTCCATACCCGGCTATCCTTGGAGGGGAAGCAAGCAGTCACAATGGGTAGAGTGGGGGAATTCCGAGTGCGGTGCCCCACCCAAGGAAATTGACTTTTCTATATACAGTAGTAATGATATTTTAATTTGAATTTATTCACTGTCTTGTAAATACTTAACGTTTGTACTTTGTACCTCTCACAGAACCCCAGCTGAGAAACCCTGACATAAAGAGCAATCAATAATAGATTATGTAATTCTAAATCAAGCCCGGTGAAAAAGCAGTAATCTTTTATGTTGTTATAATGATTCTGTCCCACTCTCATGGTTAATAGAAGGTCTTAATATATATAAACTACACCCAATACTTGTGAAATTCCTGCAACACCTGATGAAGTATTGGTGTGCTGTAATCACCCTATCTATTAACAACCAGAAAAGACCAACCACCACCTCCAAAATAAACAGAGGCATTTTCCCAAGCAGCTCTCTAATCCCACTATGATATTGCATAGCTTTAAAACCACTCTCTAATTTACTGAATCAGACAAATATAGAGTATCAAATCAGAGACAACCAGACAAATTATACCTTGACACACCTTCTATACGAGGGGTGATTGATAAGTTTGTGGCCTAAGTTAGAAAGAGTCAATTTTAGAAATTCTAGCACATCTATTTTTCAACATAGTCCCCTCCTACATTTACATACTTAGTCCAGCGGTCGTAGAGCATACCCATCCCTTCTTTGTAGAAGTCGGCTTCTTGGACCTCCAGAAAGTGGTCCACTGCAGGGGCGATTGATAAGTTTGTGACCTAATGTAGAAGGAGATGAGTTATTAACTTCAAGCTTTCTGCATAATCACTCAAAGAGTTGACCTGCACGTGCATGTAACGGGAGCTGTATAACTCATCATGGATGAATATGAAACATTTAAGTTTCTGGAATATCAACAAGCAAAGAAACAGATCATAGTGCTATAAAGGGAAAACTTCTCACATAATTCATTTCAAGACTTAAGAAAGTCTGCCAAACAGAGCTCAATGGTAAAAATATAACAAAGGCAATAAACACTTCTGAAATATCCACATTAATGTATTCCTTTGGCATAGAACCTTGGTCCAAAACTGATCTGGAAAATGAACAAACAAAATAAGAGCCGAAATGACAAATTTTAGAAAACTATGTACTATACACTCAAACACGATGAGATTAACATTACCTAGGACAGAAGGAGGAAGTGGAATACCAGACACAAAAAAAATGCACAACAGTCAGATAAAACTTATAAGGATCACACACAAAATGCTGGAGGAACTTAGCAGGACAAAATTGTTGACTATATGCTTTTCCATAGATGCTGCCTGACCTGCTGAATTCCTTGGATTGGATTGGATTGGATTGGATTGGAGTTGCTTGGATTTCCAGCATCTGCAGATTTTCTCTTGTTTGTGATAAAACCTCCAAGGATATATTTTCATCAATGAAAACAGGATTCAGCACTCCACACGAGCATATGCAATTCTGATAAGAAGAACACACCACTAAACTTAAATAAGAGCACAACTCCGAAAAATGAAGAAATAATCACTACAGAAGAAAAAGTTAACCAATGGAGGAGCATGCCCCTCCATGAGAGACATCCCCATGATCTGAGCAGACTAGATGATGACAAGAAAGTGTCGAACGCCGGGCTCAGAGTTGGAGACCTCTTCCTAGAAATAGAAGGGTTCTGTTTGGCATTACAGGACCAGGTGCTTAACACTAAAAAATTATCAAAAAAGCATGATAAAAGACCAACCAATTCAAAACAATAAATGCAGAAAATACCTAAAGAAACCAGAGACAATCCACCACATTACAGAATCCTGAAACAGTTCAACTCAGTCTGGTTACTTACACATGCACAATGATGTAACAAACATCATTCACCAAAATCTAGCTTTAAAATAAAAACTCATAAAAGGCACCGTACTTTACGATAAATACAAGCCTGATCCAGTTTTACAGTCAGACACCTAAAAAATTATATTATAACTGATCCATTATTACAAACTGGGTAATTCATAATAGCCAGATATTACAGGATAAACAAGCAAAAACTAATTACCAAATATATAAAGCCATTCCAGATATATAGAACATGCAGAAATCAGTAAATGAAAAACACCAGAAATATGCAGAATTAAAAGAGGAAATTGAAAGACTATGGAACATGAATAGGGTATACATTGTCCCAGTAGTAATACCTAAAACTGGTCTCATCCCAAAGTCACTACACAATAGCATTAAACAATTCGGCCTACACATCAATATTTCTGTAGATCTCCAGAAAATCACAATACAAAACACCATTTAGTTAATCAAAAGTTTTTAGCAATTGAGAAGTGAGTGTTCTTGGCTCTACCCATAACTCAGGTTTTACCAAAATGAGCTGAGAAAAGAATGGTGGTAATGATAATAACAATAATAATAATAATACATATTGGTATGTGAAATTTAGAGTTCTTGAAAATGAGTCCATAGTTTGTAGAATCAATTCGATGTTGGGCTGAGTGACGTAATCTATCCTAGTTCAAGAGCCTGATGGTTGAGGGGTAATAACTATTCCTGAAACTGGTAGTGTGGCTCCTGTACCTCCTCCGGGATGGCTGCAGTGAGAAGAGAGCATGGCCTGGATGGTGGAGGTGCTTGATGATGGATTGTGCTTTCCTCCGACAGCGCTCCTTGCAGATGTGCTCAATGTTGGTTAGGGTTTTACCCGTGATGGAGTGGGCTGTATCCGCTACTTTTTGAAGACTTTTCTGTTCAAGGGCATTAGTGTTTCCCTAGCAGGCCATGATGCAACTGTAGTATACTCTCCATCACGCATCTATGGAAGTTTATCAGAATTTTAGTTGATGAGCCAAATCTTTGCAAACTTCTACAAAAGCAGAGGCTTTGCCATTCCTTCTTTGTAATGGCACTTATGTGTTGGTCCGCAAACAGATCCCATGAAGTGATAATGCTGCGGAATTTAAAGTTGATGACCCCTCCTCCTCCTCTGCTACCCTGATGAGGACTGACTTGTGAACCTCTGATTTCATCCTGTAGTTAATAATCAGCTCTGTGTTTTTGCTAACAATGAATGAAAGGCTGTTGTTGTAACACCATTCAGTGAGATTTTCAATATCCCTCCTGTATGCTGATTCATCGCCACCTTTGATCCAGCCAACAACTGTGGTCTCATCAGCAAACTTAAATATAGCATCGGAGCTGTGCTTAGCCACTTAGTCATGCGTTTAAAGCGAGTAGAGCAGGGGGCTAGGCACACAGTCTTGAGGTGCACCCCTACTGATGGTGATTGTGATGTTGTTGCCAATCCATACTGACGGTGGTCTACAAGTGAAGAGATCAAGGATCCAATTGCACAAGCAATGCAAAGCCGTAGTCAATGAAGAGCATCCCGATGAGTGAATACGTGTCCACATTGTTTACTGAGGAGAAAATTATGTTTATGCAAGCGTTAAGGGAAACAGAGGAGATGTTTTGGAGGGCATTTATATTATCAGGATAAAGGTTTTTGTATCCTTACAACACATTATGTTGAATAAATCCCCAGGGCCTGACTAGGAACATCCTCGGACTGCTAGAAAAAAATTGCAAAGGCCCTTGCAGCAATGTTTGCTTCATCATTTGTCATTGGTGAAGTTCTGGAAGACTAGAAGATGGCTAATGTTGCTCCTTTGCTTGAAGCTACCAAGGACAAGCCAGTAATCTACAAACTGATCAACCTAATGCCAGTAGAGGGGAACTGCAAAGTCCAAAATCCATACTGATCTTGGTCTGCAAGTGACAAAATCGAGGATCTAATTGAACAAGGAGGTATTGAGGCCAAGATCTTGTAGCTTAATGATTAATTTTGAGGTAATGATAATATTGAATACTGAGCTGTAGTTGATAAAGTACATTCTGATGTATGCTCCTTTGCTGTATAGATATTCTAAGGTTGAGTGAAGAGCCAGTGAGATGACATCTGTTCTGGACCTGTTGTTCCGGCAGGCAAATAGGAACAGAGCCAAGTCACTCTCAGGCCAGGAGTTGATATGTTTCATCATCAACCTCTCAAAGCACTTCATCAATGTGAACGTAAGTGCTACTGGATAATAGTTATTGAAGCAGGTTACCACATTCTTCTTAGGCACCGGTATAATTGAGGCATGTTTGAAGCAGATGGGTACCTCAGACATTAAAGATCTCAGTGAACATTTCAGTCAGTTGATCAACATAAGTTTTTGGTACTTAGCCAGGTACCCCATCTGGGCCGATGCTTTTCATTGGTTCATCCTCCTGAAAACTGCTGTCATGTTGCCCTCAGAGACTGAAATCACAGATCATCGGGGGCTGTGGGAGCTTGTGATGGTTCTTCCAAGTTTTGATGATCAAAGCATGCATAGAAAGCTTTGAGTTCATCTGCAGGCAAAGCACTGTTGTCACCTATGCCACAACCGTTGAGCACCCTTCATTGATTCATGTTTAGTCCAGGATTGCCACTTTCCCATGAGATGGCTTTCCAGAGATCATACCTGGACCTCCCGTAGCTTTCTTGGTCACTAGACCTGAATGCCTCTGATCTGGCCCTTAGCTGATTGCGGATCACATGCTCCATCCAGGGCTTCCAGTCGGGCAGAATTTGAATGACTTTGAGGGGCACACTCATCAATTATTTTAATCAAGTCTGCAACAGCCATGGTGTATTTGTTTATTGAGTCATTGAACGCAAGCCAGTCCACTGACTTGAAACAATCCTGGAGCTGCTCAACTGCCTCTTGCAACTACTTCTTTTTGCCCTACTCTCCGGAGCTTTGCTCTTTACTACTTCTTTGCTGCCCTACTCTCTGGAGCTTTGCTCTTTAGCCTCTGACTCTGTGTAGGTAGCAGAAGAACAGCCACGTGATCTGATTTACCAATATGCAGTCTGGACATGGAATGGTGGGTATTCCTTATCTTAGTATAACGGTGGTCTTGTGTATTGGGACATCTGGTGCTATAGCTTATATGCAGATGGTAACTGGGCAGGGTTTTCTTCAAATAAGCCTAGTTGAAGTCCCCAGTTATGATTTGAAATGCATTGGTATGAACTGTTTCATGTTTGGAGATGGCATCATGCAGTATTTCAAGCACTTGATTATTGTCAGCCACTGGTAATATGTAAACTGTGGTCAGAATTATGGAGGAGAACTCCCTAGGTAAATAAGGTGGACGACATTTGACCATTAGGTGTTCAAGGTTGGGGGAACATGTGTTCGACAAAACTGCTACATTGGAGCACCGTCGAGAGCTTATCATGAAACACACACCTCCATCTTTTGCCTTTTCCAAATCAACACTTCAATCCATTCTATAAACTGAGAAGCCCTCTGGACTGATCATTGTATCTGGTGTGCCCAGAGACATAGAACACAACAATCCCTCATTTCCCTCTGATATAGGAATCTTGCCCTCAAGTCCTCAAGTTCTGATCTCCAGTAACTGCACATTTGCTAACAAGATGCTGGGCAGAGTGGGCCTCATCCCCCTGCTTTTCAGCCTGGCTTGGAGTCCCCCTCTCCTGCTTTGTTTCCAGCCATAGCAATGAACTTTCATCCAGTTAAAGGTGCCGTACCTGCTTGGTCCACTGAGGTGTTCAGACAATCATGAATTCTGTAGATTATTAAGCGCATTTAAAATGCAGTTGAGGGGACATTGCATGCTGAAGATTGCAGTAAGAGTAACTTAAAAGGCATATTGTAGGTAGCCCTCAAAGCATGGGCATGGTACAATGGTGCCACCTTAACATAATTGGAGGGAAATCTGCCGGGGGTGGGGGGAGGTGGTGCTGGATCTACCAGCATTTGGGTAGACAAAATATGATTGGAACAAGTCAGTAGGGTTTTATGCGGGGAAAGCCATGCGTACCAAATCTTTTAAGGTTTTTTGAAGAATTAACTGAAAATGTAGATAAGGGTAGGCTGGTGTTTTGTTGTTTATTTGGATGCTATCAAGACCTTCATGGTCTGCATGGTAGGCTGGTCTGAAAGAATCCAGGCAGAGCCAGTTAAGTGGATTCAAAGTCGGTTTGGAAATAAGAAGCAGAGAGTGGTAGATGAAGGTTCCTTCTTCAAACAGAGGATGGTGACTAGTGGTGTCACAGAGGTCAGTCTTAGGATACTTGTTACTAATTACTTATATAGACTACTTGGATGTGAATGGATAGGCTTGATCAGTAAATCTATGGATGATACTAAAATTATGTGTTATTGATAGCAAAGAAGGTTCTTGTAGATTAGTGGGATCTAGATCAGTTAGTAAAATGGGCTGAAGATTGGCAACTGTATTTCAGCACAGGTAACTGTGAGGTGATGTATCTTGGAAAGTCAAGCCGGCTGAAGACTTGCACTATGAATGGTAGGGCACCAGTGAATGCAACAGAATCAAGGGACCTAGGAGTGCAAGGCACGCTTCATTGAAAGTGACAGCACAAGTGGAAAGGGTTGTGAAATAGTGTGTTGAGCACAATGGTCTTCTTCAGTCAGGCGACTGAGTACATGTTACAGTCGTATAAGTCATTGGTGAACTGTATACAATTTTGGTTATCCTTTTGTAGGATAATGGTTAAACTAGAAAGCTTGCAGAAAAAAAATGATGTTTCCATGACTAGCAGGCTTGGGTTATATATATAGGAAGAGGTTGGTCGGGTTATGTGATTCTACCTAGGGATGTAGGAGAATAAGGAGTGATCTTATAGAGGTTCATAAAATAACAAGGGACAAAGATAAGGTAATTGGTAGCAATATCTTTCCCAAAGTATGGAAAATTGGGAAGTGTAGATTTGGGGCGAGAAGGAAAAGATTAAAAGGTTCTTGAGGGATGCCTTTATTAAAAAGAGGCTGCTAAGTATATTTAATGAGCTGTCAGAGGAAGAGCTTGAAGTGGATATAATAACATAATTTATAAAGTACTTGAATGAGTATATACAGGGAATGGGCTTATAAGGATATGGGATGAATACAACAAATTGGGGCTAGATGAGCTAGCATGGATTTGTTGGCCAAAAGTCCAGTATCTGTGCTGATTTGCTCTATGACTCTAAAGCTGATTAAGTGAATCAGCACAAACACTCATTTCTGTGTAATTATCAAATGATATCTAACGTTGGCAGGTAAATTCAGTTCTTTCACTACTGACCTATGTTCAGGGTGATCACAGGTCAGCCATGGGGCTATAACAATATCACCTAATTCACTGTCTAGTGTTCCCCTTTAGTTTTATAATTTCTGTTTTCACATTAAATTCTGTCCTACACACTCAGTGCAAATGATTTGTGGCGGGGGGGCGGGAGTTCAGTGGATGAGGGATGCGGGAGAAACTGATGTATTTCTAAAATGCTGTTAAATCTAAGGCACAGAACAGAAAATCGTGGTGGAGAATATCAATGACAAATTTTTGATTGGTTCTCACAGGATTTGCCAACCTCATCACATTTCTTGCTTGCTCTCTGTGGTAATGCATCCAGAATCTTTTCTGCATTGCAAATTTGAAGGACAATTATGGATCACAGAATTTAATCTGTACAGGTCACATATTGCAGATCTGCATGAAGGATGAATTTGAAGGTGAATGCATACTGCATTTTGATAGTCACTGTTAGTATTGTTATCTGAGTTTAAAGTTGTGAGCTCAAGACAACATAACTTCCGAGTCTGAGGCTTATTACCCAGCACAAAATCTGACCTTGACACATCCACAAGTACTGAATGTAAGCTACACCATCGTAGATGGTCATTTTGGAGAACGTAACCTATGCGCAATCTATCCTATCAAAGTTCAAAATAAATTTATTATTGAAGTACACATATGTCCCAAAATACAACCCTGACATTCATTTTCTTGTGGGAATACTCAATAAATCCATAATGGAATCAATGAAAGACTGCACCAACTTGGGTGTTCTAACAGTGTACAAAAGAGAACAAACCATACAAATACAAAATGAAAGAAATAATAATAATAAATAAGAAAGCACTAAATATTGAAAACATGAGTTGAAGAGTCCTTGAAAGTGAGTCTATAGGTTGTGAGAGCATTTCAATGATGCAGCAAGTGACGATAAGTGCAATTATCCCCTTTGGTTCAATCTGGTGGTGTGAGTCCTAAGGCTCCTGTAACACCTTCATGATGGTAGCAGCAAGAAGGGAGCATGACCTGGGTGGCTGCGGTCACTGCTGATGGATGCAGCTTTCTTGTTACAAAGCTCAATGGTGGAGAGGGCTTACCCATGATGGGCTGGGCTGTATCCATTACTTTTTGAAGGATTTTCCTTTCAAGGACATTGGTGTTTCCATACCAGGTGTGATGCAGCCAGTCAATATAGTCTTCACCTCACATCTATAGGAGTTTGTCAAAGTTTTAGATGTCATACCAAGTCTTCACAAGCTCCTAAGGAAGTGAAGTTACTGCCACACCTTCTTCGTAATTGTACTTATTTGCTGGGTGTAAGAAGGTGCTTTGAAATGATAACAATGAGGAATTTAAAGTTGCTAACCCTCTCTTTCTCTGATCCTCCAACGAGGTTTGGCTCTTGGACCTCTGGTTTCCTCCTCCTGAATCAATAATCAGCTCTTTGGCCTTACTGACATTGATTAAGATGATGGTGTTGTGGCACCACTTAGCCAGATTTTCTATTTCCCTCCTATATGCTGATTCATCACTACCTCTGACTTGGACTATGACAGTGGTGTTGTCAGCAAACTTAAATATGGCATTGTGCTTAGCCACACAGTCATAAGTGTAAAGTGAGTAGAGCAAGGCCCAAGCACAGCCTTGTGCTTCACCTGTGCTGATAGAGTTTTTGGAGGAGATGTTGTTGTCAATCAGAATTGAGTGGGGTCAGCAAGTGAGGAAATCGAAGATCCAATTGCACAAGGAGATATTGAGACCAAGGTCTTGAATCTTTTTGATTAGTTTTGAGGGAATGAAATTATTGATTGTCAAGCAGGAAGGCATTGAGCTCAGGCATTCCCAATTCAAAAATCATTGAAGAATCAGGAAGTCATGGCCTATCGAAGTCTAGCGGTAGTATTTAAATCTGATCCTGACCTTTACAAGAAATTAAGATATATTGAGATAAAGCTATCAGGGATGCCAAGAGACAATATTAGCCGAAAACTGAGTCCATCAGCTGCCGTTAACTGTGGCAAGGCTTGCATGCTCACATGCTATAAGTAGTTGCAAGACAACATCAGGGAGCGTTACCAACAACAGCACATGCTTTCCAGATGAGCTTAATGCAGTCTGTGCTCACTTTGAACAGAAAGGGATTGGATCCTTTCTGCCAGAAAACACATACCACCATGTTCAAGGAGTAGAGAGAAGAGAAGATGCACTACTTCAATGCACTGTTGTAACAGATTGATCTGTAAGTAGTAAGCAAGCCAAATATTCTCTGTACATGTGACAGTAATAAACCGATTTAATGTTCCATTGGGACAATTTAAGAGTAGGGCCCACTCACCTCCTGATAATGTATTAACTTTCATCTGACATCACTGAATTATATGTCTGATTATTATCACATTGCTCTTTCCACAACCTTGTATTGACTTCTATATTCCTTACCAAACAACAATGGGTACACCTTAAACATTCATCATTCAGTCTAAAGTGTTTTGAGGCATTCTGTGGTTGTTCATTATTTGCTTGATTGGTATCATTTTATCACCTTAAAGAATGATAAAACACATTTGGATCCTAATTAATGCCAATAGCCAAATCTTATTAGAGGGCTCCTACTTACTTGAGGATATTACATTTGCCAACTGTATTCATAAAGAACAAGGATATTCTGTGACTTTTATTGTGCGAATAGATCCAGAGCTGCAACACACCGGTAGAAATATTATCAATTTCATAGGTCAAATTAAAACTAGCACCAACTATTTTTCAATTATAATTGGCTTCTGAGGTGACAAACTCTCCTTGTCTTCCCTGTAACAAGCTTCCCTGTAAGCTTGTGCTCTCCTACTATGTAGAAAGTCAGTCATGACAATGAGAAAATAAATGTAATTAGAATTTCACTACATTCAAACTCAGGCAACAAAGACATGCAGTGCAACATTCTAAGTTATTCTGCCACATATGAAAATGATCATTAAGTTAGGGAATTTTTTTTTTATTTCAAAATATACTTTATTCAAAAATAAATATATACAATAAACCATTCAATAATTTTTCATCCTTTACATACGTTTCCATTATAGTCAGTCCATATCCGTATTTATAGCCACCCACGTGGCACTCCAGTAGTTCAGCTTACCATATCATTATTGAGGGGTATACTCCCCGCCCACCGACCCCTCCCACTCCCACGGGTGGAGAAACCTATACTGTGGTCCTTCCCCACTGGGCCCTTGCGGTGGCTGCACCAAGTTTCAGTGCGTCCCTCAGCACGTACTCCTGCAGCCGAGAATGTGCCAGTCGGCAGCATTCTCCCACGGACATCTCCATGGGCTGGTAGATCATCAAGTTTCAGCCGACCAAAGAGCGTCTTTCACCGAGTTGATGATCTGCCAGCGGCACCGGATGTTGGTCTCCGCGTGCGTCCCCGGGAACAGCCCGTAGATCAGAGAGTCCTCTGTTACGCAGCTGCTGGGGATGAAACGTGACTCTAGCCTGTCCATCCTCCTCCACACCCTCTTTGTGAACTGGCAGTGTGCAAAGAGGTGGGTCACAGACTCCTCCTCACTGCAGTCCTCGGGAATGCCAGATCAAATACATTAAACTGGCCTGGAACTAGAACAGTTTTACAATGTTACAATGACTATGGTTACAAAGTTACTTTATTGGTTGCATTGAGACATCACAAGACTATGAAAGACTGTATAAATTTATCATCTGTCTTAGTTTGGTAATTTATGCCCATTTTTCACCAATTCTGTTAATCTCCTGTTGTTGAGACAACAGGAATGCTGGATAATTATTTATATAATGTGTGAAACGACAAGCGTGGTGTAGCTTTTGATTGGACAAGAGCTGATCTGCAACTAATGGTGGCTTGGCCTTCACAAGTAGGTTTGTTGATTCACTGCGAATCAACTACTCATTGTACCCATTCAAATGTTCCAAAAAACATACGTTTTATTAACAACGTATGTATGTGGAATATAATTCTGAGAATCGCCTTCTCCAGATAGCCATGAAACACAGATAAAACATGGAAGTTATTGCAAGAAAAGACATCACACCCCCCTCCCATGCATGCAAAAGAAGAAGAAACAAAACTCACAAGCCCCAAAACGTACAATCCTAAGCTCGCACAAAAACTAGCAGATCGCCCACCTGGAAAACAGCAACAAGAAAGAAAACATAGAAAACACAATATAAACTACAGTCCATGTCAATAATCATATAAGTCTTGGAATTTCATTTTTGAACAATTGCAGCTTTAAGTAGCACCTTTCACAAGCTCAGAGGCATTTTTATTGAACTGAAGCAAATCCAGTAATAATGAATAAATGCCATTGGTCATAAGTAGAAAATCTGTCCATGGTAATATAGGGGGAAGATGAATAGTTTCACTTCTGGTAAGGATATGAGCGTTGTAAGCAAGGTCAGTATTTTCTAGCCACCTATATGTGCAACGATAGAATCTGGTGGTCAATTCAGAGGATTCATGATGATCTGTCATATTGATGGGAGCTTGTTTCACTTAAAGTCCAGACTAAGAAAGGATATTTTTGAAAGAACTAGTGTAAACTAAATGAAATTTATGGAAGTTTAGGATCTTCCTGGTGGCCTTTGCAGACACAGTTTCTAACACAGTGGAGTCTGGTTAAATGGGATACATTGGAAACAGTACATTAAACGGCTGCCCCAATTCGCCAAAATTTTATATAAATATTTAAAACGGTATGAAAAACACAAACTGAGTATAATATATTATATTTTGACATGAAGTACAGAACAAATTAGAACTCTACCAATAAGATTACAGTACTATAAAACACTCACAACATGCTGGAGGAACTCAGCAGGTTGGGCAGCATTCGTGGAAATGATCAGTCAACGTTTCAGGCTGGAACCTTTCATCAGGACTGAAGAGGGAAGGGGCAGAGGCCCTATAAAGAAGGTTGGGGGAGGGTGGGATGGAGAAGGCTGATAGGTTCCAGGTGAAAAACCAGTAAGAGGAAAGATAAAGGGGTGAGGGAGGGGAAGCAGGGAGGTGATAGGCAGGAAAGGTGAAGAAGGAATAGGGGAAAACACAATGGGTAGTAGAAGGAGGTGGAACCATGAGGGAGGTAGTAGGCAGCTAGGGGAGGGGGCAGAGTGAAATAGGGATGGGGGAGGGAATTACCGGAAGTTGGAGAATTCTATGTTCATACCATGAAGCTGGAGACTACCTAGACGGTATATGAGGTGATGCTCCTCCAACCTGAGTTTAGCCTCATCATGGCAGTAGAGGAGGCCATGTATGGACATATCTGAATGGGAGTGGGAAGCAGAGTTAAGTGGGTGGCAACCGGGAGATCCTGTCTGTTGTGGCAGATGGAGCGGAGGTGCTCGATGGAGCAGTCCCCCAATCTGCGTCGGGTTTCACTGATGTAGAGGAGGCCGTACCGGGAGCACCGAATGCAATAGATGACCCCAACAGACTCACAAGTGAAGTGTTGCCTCACCTGGAAGGACTGTTTGGGGCCCAGAATAGTGGCAAGAGAAGAGGTGTAGGAACAGGTATAGCACTTAACGCTTACAGGGATAAGTGCTGGGTGGGAGATCTGTGGGGAGGGACGTGTGGATCAGGGAGTCGCGGAGGGACCGATCCCTGTGGAAAGTGGAGAGGGAAAGATGTGCTTAGAGGTGGGGTTCTGTTAAAGGTGGCGGAAGCTACGGAGGTTAATGTGCTGGATCCGGAGGCTGGTGGGGTGGTAGGTGAGGACAAGGGGAACTCTGTCCCTGTCGTGGTGGCGGGAGGATGGGGTGAAAGTGGGAAGAGCCAAAAGAGAAGCTATTAAATGTGAATACCAGTTCTGCCAACCGGAGGAGAGTAGTGGTGGTGGGGAACTGGTGAGGTCCATTGTCCAGAAAGTAGCGGAGGGCTTTGAGGCCCTCTTGATGGGGAATGGAGGTGTATAAGGATTGGACATCCATAGTGGAAATGAAGCGGTCAGGACCGGGGAACTGGAAGCTATTGAAGGAGTGGAGGGCATGGGATGTATCCCCGATGTAGGTGGTGAGGGACTGAACTATAGGTGACAAAATAGACTCCTGTCCCTACACCTCCTCTCTTGCTCACCTGTCCCCACACCTCCTCTCTTGCCCACCTGTCCCCACACCTCCTCTCTTGTCCACCTGTCCCTACACTTCCTCTCTTGCCAACATTCAGGGCCCCAAACAGTCCTTCCAGGTAAGGTAACACTTCACTTGTGAGTCTGTTGGGGTCATCTATTGCATCCGGTGCTCACGGTGCAGCCTCCTCTACATCGGTGAAACCCCACGCAGATTGGGGGACGGCTTTGTCGAGCACCTCCACTCTGTCCGCCAAAACAGACAGGATCTCCCGGTTGCCACCCACTTCAACTCTGCTTCCCACTCCCATTCAGATATGTCCATACATGGCCTCCTCTACTGCCATGATGAGGCTAAACTCAGGTTGGAGGAGCAACACCTCATATACCGTCTAGGTAGTCTCCAGCCCCTTGGTATGAACATTGAATTCTTCAACTTCCGGTTAATTCCCTTCCCCTATCTCTATGTCACTCTGCCCCCTCCCCCAGCTGCCTACTACCTCCCTCATGGTTCCACCTCCTTCTACTAGCCATTGTGTTTTCCCCTATTCCTTCTTCACCTTTCCTGCCTATCCCCTCCCTGCTTCCCCTCCCCCACCCCTTTATATTTCCCCTTACTGGTTTTTCACCTGGAACCTTCCGACCTTCTCCTTCCCACCCTCCCCCCACCTTCTTTATAGGGCATCTGCCCCTTCCCTCTTCAGTCCTGATGAAGGGTTCTGGCCCAAAACGTTGACTGATCGTTTCCATGGATGCTGCCCAACCTGCTGAGTTCCTCCAGTGTGTTGTGAGTGTTGCTTTAACCCCAGCACCTGCAGAGTATTTTGAGAGTACTATAAAACTGTGTATAAGTTCCTGATAGTTATCAATGGAGAAATGAATCCTGTGTTTTCAATGAACAAAATCAATGCAGCTGCCTAATGAAATAATGGACTGCCTTCATACAATGCTTTGGATAATTGCATCTTCCAAATTTTTATTTTCATTGTAACATTCAAGATGATTATTCGTAGTTTCTAACTTGAAGTAATGAAATGGTTTTATTTTCACTCCTGGTTATTTCTGGCATCTCCAAGCCTGAATGCTTGAAACCGCAATTACCAGAACAGTTCAGAATTGTCTAACTGTGTATTTCTTTCCAATATCAGTGACAAAAATCACTGTGTTGTGAACACAAGCACATGCAACTGACACTTAACGTCTAACAGCCACGCAAGTGCTCTCAACTGATAGAAATTGAAAACTGTTTGGCAACGGTCTCCTGCCCCAGTTAAGTGGCATATTGTTCCACATAGATGAAGGGAATCTCAGTTATTTTCTCAATTTGCTTTTGTTCTTTAAGAATTGTCCAAAATAAGCAGCTGTCCCAGTTAACTTATGGCACAATTAACTGGAATCCATAGTACCTGTACCAGGCCAAAATCCTTTAATAAATATATACGTATTTAGGAAGAGAACAGATGCATAAAATACTTTTTTATATATATAGATGTGATGTTCAATAACCTGGAAGGGCTGGTTCTGGGCAATGTTGGACAAATATTAGAACAGAAAATGCTGTAGATGCTTAATACATCTCATATATCTGACTATGAAACAAGGAGCAAAATTAACGTTTCAGGCAGATGATCATCTATTCAAACATTTGGAGAATTAAACCAGCATGGAACTTGTACGATGGATGGTCAAGACTTGGCGTGTTGTAGAAGAGAGGGGCTTAGGAGTAGTTTGCTGAAAGAAGTGTCACAGGTAGACAGTGTGATGAAGAAACCATTTGACACACTGGGCCTTTAAGTTCTCTCCATGACTGTGTGGGTTTCCTTCGTGTGCTCCTGTTTCCTTCCGCAGTCCAAAGACGTACCAGTTGGTAGGTTAACCGGTGACTGTAAATTGTCCCTGGATTAGGCTAGGGTTAAATCAGGGGTTGCTAAGTGGCACGGCTCGAAGAGCTGGAGGGGTCTATTCTGTGCATCTCAATAAATAATTAAATAAGTATAATTTAGGGCACAGAGTATAGCAATTAGGAAATATTGCAGTTCTTCAGGGTGTTGGTGAGGACTCTTTGAATATTGTGTACAGCTTTGGTTACTGTGTTACAGGAAAAACTTTATTTGTAAAGATTACAAAAAAGTTTTACAAGAACATTACTAGGATATGAGGGCCTGAGTAGAGAGAGAAGTAGGGCAAGATAAGATTTTATTCTCTGGAAAATAGGAGACGATCTTCTGAAGGTGTATAAAATCAGGAGGGTTATGGGTAGGGTGAATGAAAAGTTTCCTTTTCCTGGAAGGTGAACTAAAAACTAGAAGAAGTTAAAAACTTAAGGTGAGTGGGGATAGACTTAAGAAGGATCCAAGGGGCAACTTTTCTCACAGAGAATGGTGTGTGCATGGAACAATCTGCCAGGGAAAATAGTTAAGATTGATGTAGTAAGATCTAAAAAATATTTGGATAGATACATAGATTGGAAAGGGATATGGGCCAAATACATACAAATAGATTAACTTAGGTGGGCAGCTTGTTTGGCATGGATGAGTTGCCAAAGCGCCTGTTTCCATGAACTACGATTCTTATGTCAGACCAGTGTAAGATACTGGTTGGAAGGTCTGAAGCTGAGGGATTGAACTTTCCAACTGTTTCCTGTTATTGCTAAGAACATGGTCAGCAGGTTGATATGTTCGTCATTTCTTTGCTCTGTTAGTGGCTAAGAGTCAATGAAAACTGCAGACAACAGCAATCATTTGATCAGTTTAATGTGAGGTCAGGTTGACCTTAGCTGCTATTTTGTAGTTATGTCTATGTCTCTAGAGTTCAGAAGTTCAAAGTACATTTATTATCGAAGTACCTATGTAGTATGCAACTCTGAGATTCTTCTTCCTAATCTCCTTACCACCTATTTTGTTAAATGAGATGCTGACTGAATACAGCTTCATTTATACAGATATGGGCAATGTAGTTGGAGGGAGAGGAGTGGAGATAAGCTGAAGTGGAGCTGCTTTGGAGCCCACCCATCTAAACTGGGAGCAAAGACTGAGCCATCTAAGTGCTGCGCCAATTTGGAAAGGCGGATTAGAGGTCAGAAGTGACCCAGAGCGTATCATTGTGGCGGGGTCTGGGCCCTGAGTTTGAGGCATGATCCCATGCTTGGACAATTTAAACGACAGGCCAGATAGACTGAAAAGGCAAGGTGTCGGGACCAGAGGCAAGGGTTGAGCCAGTTCTGCTTCAGGACATTTTACTCCGCTCTCCTCGTCGCTGAGTCTGAGGCTGAATCGTGTCCAGCTGCTCCGGGCTTAGCGTCTGTGAGCTTCGTGGTGTTTTGCCTCTGTGTAATGGGCTGAGAATGAGACTATAGGCCCACTCCAGCTGCTCCCGGCTTTGGGTTTATGGACTCAGTTTCTTTCTGAATGCTGATGCTTGCTTTATCGTTTGCATGATTTGATCTGGGTTTATTCTTCCTGTGCTTTGGGTGTTGGTTTTTTTAAAATACATATAGCGAACTGCACAAAATGACGAGTGTTCATACATTTTAAGCGGTGACATTGTAGTTGATGATTATGGAGAAAGTAAATGTTATTTGCTTGACACAGCTAGTTGGGATAAGTGAAGGCAGTGTTATTGGTAGCAGTGTTGGGAGGAAGGTGTGTGTAGCTTAAAACAAAATGTTTTTGATTCTTCAATTTTGCAAAATTTAAATGGGCATTCCCTGGAATTTTAGTTTCTGGATTACCAGCATTGCAATATTACCAACACTCTACCAAGTCTCCTGTGCTTTATTATGTTAAAGATCAGCAGAGTTCATTTGTGGTAGCTGCAATTCCCTGATGATAGATGATGGGGATGTGAATGTCTTTTCAATTACCTGGGAGAGCAGAATCTGCATCTAAATTCTTTTTGTCCCTCACTTGAGTCGATCACCTGGGAATTCAGAGAGAGACTGAACTGAAAAGTAAGGAAACTGAATGCAGCAACTAATTCATCAGGAATTTTAGACAATTGCCTCTATGCTTACACTGACTAGCTGTCCCCTCTATCACCAGGGCTTGAAATAAATTATTAACTCACTGGTGAACAAAAGTAGGAGCAGCAATTAACCACTTTCTGGTGTGTCTGAGCCCACAGTATTCAGGTGAGGAAATTAAAGCTGCAATGATTTTCAAGACAATATTTCCATTTTTTTATTGCTTCCTAAAGGAACTCTGACCTGGAACATTAACCTGTCTTTGCTTCTCGCTGAGCTGATGGATCTGTTGTGTATTTTCAGCATTTTGTGTATTGATTTTAGATTGCAGTGTTTTTCTATTAATTTGGAAATAAGGCATGTGGATA
Organism: Mobula birostris; assembly: GCF_030028105.1. Classification (NCBI taxonomy): domain Eukaryota; kingdom Metazoa; phylum Chordata; class Chondrichthyes; order Myliobatiformes; family Myliobatidae; genus Mobula; species Mobula birostris. The sequence goes on along the minus strand of NC_092376.1, from coordinate 82,874,634 downwards.
ATCAGGGGCACAACCTTATTCCCAACCTGTGAATCATACATTGCATGGCATTATATTCCTCCCTCAGTCAACAGAAATGATTTTCTACTTCGCTGCTTCTTCCACATTTGTTTATCTTCTTTTTCTTTTGATCAATCTTGCCTTTTCCTTTAAAAAAAATTTAGTTCATGAAGATGAAAATTTGTTCCCAATTCCATGTATGAAATGTCTTGTATAATGGTAAATCCAGAATCAGATTTAATATCACCGGCATATGTCAATAGGTTTCAATAGGTACATTTAATGTCAGAGAAATATATATGTAATATACATCCTGAAATTCCTTTTCTTCGCAAGCATCCTCAAAAACAGAGCAGTGCCTCAAAGAATGAATGACAGTTAAATGTTAGAATCCCAAAGTCCCCCCCAACTCCCCCCTCCAAGGCATAAGCAGTAGCAAAGCAATAACCCCTTCCTCCCCTACCAGCAAAAAAGCATCAGCATCCCCCACAGAGCACAAAAGCGTGCAGCAAGCTTTAATAAAGACACAGACTTGCAATACCCCAAAGACTACTCATTCACGAGGTAATTCAACATACCACAGGATCTCTCTCTCTCATTGATTTATGGTGTTAAAAGTCTGTTGCATTGCTTTTTCCGAGCTCTGTGCCCAAAGAACTCAGGTCCCTGGGCACACAGCTAGCAGCCAGCTTGATGCTTTTGATCTTGCATGTACTCCCACGACACATCAGGCAGCAGCACCAGCGTCGAATCAACCCATCTCCAGAACCACAAAAATCCAGCACCCTGAAGGCTCGCTAGTCTTCCAGGCCACATCCTTGGCATATCGAAAAGCAGCCAGTCGTGAGGCCCTGAGAGCGGGTCCCATTTCCGCAAAGAACCAAAGTCAGCGTGTAACTCCAGGTCAGGGTCCTCAAAAGAACCTTGAAAGGGGAAAAGATATCAAAGATAGAATTAAAGCTGTTTCCAAAGATGCAAGCAAAGGAGTGGCTGTTAGGCCCCATCATCCTCCTAAGGTCCATCCAGGACACTTGGTAACTTTATGGCAGCAGTACATGAAATAATTGATAAATAAATGTAGAGAAAATAAAACTGAATTACACATATATGTCTATTAGAAGTTAAAATAAATAGTACAAAATAATAGAAATAAAAAAGTCATGCAGTACTGTCCAAGGGTTCAATGTCCATTTAGGAATCAGATGGCAGAGGGGAAGAAGCTGTTCCTGAATCACTGAGCGAGTGTCTTCAGGCTTCTGTGCCTCTTTCCTGACACTTGGATGCTATGGATATTACAGAGATTATCCAATATACTGTTGGATATTACAGTCCTTTTGAAATACAATTCTACTAAGTTATATCAAACTAAATTTTAGTACCAGAGTACAATACTCTGTTGCTTTTTTATTGACTGATTGCAACCCCCTACCTTCACATATATTTCTTTAACCATCCCACTGGCACAACAATACTGGGAACAGGGTAGATGGGAAGAAATGTTGTCGCAAAATATTATATATCTTGCTTGAAGTCGAGTTGAAGTTGAATTTTCCTAACCACCCACCTTCAGAATATCTTTGAATCCCTTTAATTTTCTCCACTATTTCTCCTGCTCTTTCCATGCCTCTCATCTTTATTTACATAATCTTCAAGCTTCCTGTCATATGTTCTTCACTTTTCCTCTGATGCGCTCTTTACCTTGCTATCATCCATGGAGTTCTGGGCACCTTTCTCTTCTCTCTCATGGAAAGTACCTTACCTATGGTTGAACCATCTCTATCTTAAAGGCCTCCCATTAATCAGTTAGGGGTTTACCTGCCAAGCTCTGATTCCAGTTTAGCTCTGCCAGATTTGTTCTTATTCCATCGAAAATGTTCCCTTAGTTGATGTTATACTTTAAAGTGATCTACATCCTTTTCTTTCATATCTATTACAGTTCCTTAAAGTTGTTATTAAGGTTCTTAGCTACTAATTGAATTGAATTGACTTTTATTTTTTACATCCTTCACATACATGAGGAGCAAAAATCTTTACGTTAAGTCTCCATCTAAAAGTGCAATATGCAATCATAGTAATTTATATTAATTTATAATAAATAGAACCATCAATGTAATATAGAGTACACTCAAGTCAGTGTGACTTCATCAGTCTGATGGCCTGGTGGAAAAAGCTGTCCTGGAACCTGTTGGTCCTGGCTTTTATGCTGTGGTACCAATTCCCAGATGGTATAGATTGGAATAGATTGTGGATGGGGTGACTTGGGTCCCCAGTGATCCTATGGGCCCTTTTTACACACCTGTCCTTGTAAACGTCCTGAATCATGGGAAGTTCACAACTACAGATGCGCTGGGCTGTCTACACCACTCTCTGCAGAGTCCTGTGATTAAGAGAGGTACAGTTCCCATACCAGGCAGTGATGCAGCCAGTCAGGATGCTCTCAATTGTGCCCCCGTAGAAAGTTCTTAGGATTTGGGGACCCATACCAAACTTCCTCAACCGTCTGAGGTGAAAGAGGTGCTGTTGTGCCTTTTTCCACCACACAGCTTGTGCATACAGATCACATGAGGTCCTCGGTGATGTGGATGCCGAAGAAATTGAAGCTGTTTAACCCTCTCAACCCCAGATCCATTGGTGTCAATAGGGGTTAGCCAATCTCCATTCCTCCTGTAAACCACAACCAGCTCCTTTGTTTTTGCAACATTGAGGGAGAGGTTGTTTTCTTAACACCACTATGTCAGAGAGATGACTTCTTTCCTGTAGGCCACCTCATTGTTGTTTGAGATCAGGTCAATCAATGTAGTGTTGTCGGCTAATTTAATTAGCAGATTGGAGCTGTGAGGTGGTGATATTCATGGGTATACAGGGAGTAAAGGAGGAGACTGAGTATGCAGCCATGAGAGGCTCCTGTATTGAGAGTCAGAGGACTGGAGGTGAGGGAGCCCACTCTTGCAACCTGCTCCCAAATACCTTGCATCTCAAGTAGCTTCTGACAAACAAGTTCAGCTCCTGGCCTTCACATCTGGCCTGGCTACTAAGCCTGGTGGAACTATTTTTTCTGACAGGAGAAGGGGCAAAGATGGGTACTAGTGCCTTAAAACTAGTTGCTTCAGACAGATGAGGCTCATCAGCTGTGTTAGCAGCTTACCTAGGAAAAGGAAAGCTCTGATTTCAAACCGCCACGGCTTTGTGGCTATATCCATTCATGGGGAGAGCTTCGGAGTAAATCCCGAGGGAAAATATGGAACTGGAGTCCCTAACCTGTTCTACGTTGAGTTCTATGCTGACAGAAACTCCTGCGATGCTGCTGGTGCCAAACTATATTGGTCTCTGCTGTTCCTTTGGATTCATCAGCTGAAAAGAGAGGAAAAGCCTGCTGCATGGGCAACAGCTTGCTCTCCATAATGTACTGTGCTAGCTTGCATAGCACATAGTCAGCATGGTTAACCTCAACCAACAGAGGCTCTCAACTATCTATTATAAACCTTATGGTGGTATGTTTGCTGTTACCTAGACTTCTTTCCAGCTGATACTTGCTCCATGTAGTCTAGTTCATTTCAGAACCAAGTCCAGCCACACCAACCTTTCTTGTTGAGATATGATTGCTCTTGTGAACATATTTCAGAAGTTCCTGTCCCTCTTTGCCTCTTATGTTATTGCTATGGAATTTTAAGTTTGAAATGTTAAAGCACATATCCAAATATTACTTCTAAATTGCTAAACGGATGTTGCAAATTTATGCAATTTCCCATGCAAATTTTCTCTTTAATGTCTTTCCCACTGGCTGGCAGCTGATAAAGTAGACCTGATAATGCAATTGTATCTCTAGTTTCTTTCCATAATTTCACAACAGCTATTAGTGCTGGATAAGTAACTGAAGAATAGAAATTGAGGGCAGTGAGGAGAGTATAGTGGACCTAGAGTAACTCAGTTACATTTGCAGACGTTCAACATGGACGCATTGGGTCACATGGGTTATTTCCTTAATGTACCATTATGCTGTGCTTCTCTCAGACAATTGCCTGTCTCAGTTATTCACTGCTGGTCCTATTTACCCACTTACACTTGTTATTAACAACTATACTTACACTTTCTCCCATTATTGCCTCTGATCTCACACTTTCCTTACTCACATTACTAATCTTTGCCTTCACCTTTTCCTGCCATGGCACCACCTGCCCCCTCCAACACTGCCCCCTGCTCCCATATATTCTTCTACTTTCTGTTGACAGAGGCATACACAGCTGTTTGACAAATGCTACAACCATGATGAACTTCAGATGCATGGAGTCACTTTCAGAGCCAGAGGCCAGTATGAATGTGGCTTTGTGTTGTGCTGCAGCAGCTTATATAGTTCAAAAATTACCCTTGAAGAGTTAGAGACCCATCTCACCTATCAGTTCTCACTGTCCACTGACGTGAAAGCCTTGCCCAACATAATGGAGTTCTGACAGGACCCGTCTGGGTTCTGTTTTTCAGCTTCTTAACTCTTCAGCTGCACTCTCAAGACTTGCCCTTCTCTTTTCCTACCCACATTGGCAGCTAGTCATCAAACTCATAATATCCATGAAGTCCAAGGAGAGACAAGTTTGCCCAGAGCCATAAAGGTTGCAGTGATAAATAAAGAAAATAGGGTGAACAAAGAACGTATATTAACATTGGAAATGGTGCCTGTCTCAAAGTTCATCACTAGGCATTTGTTGGTCTATTGGAGAGCTGAATTTGAATATGAGTTTCTGAGCAGTTTTCATATGCATGTTTGAGATAAGTACCAGTATCGTGTGTTAGTGATACAATGAAAGGTAAAAGACAAAATGACTTTGGATTGACATTCAATGAAGAACAGACATCTGAGTTCATAGCTTGTATCAGATTTTTAATATGACCTGTGTTACATCATTGGGAACAGACTGGAAATTACTCCTTTGGTCTCCTCAGTTAGTCTGCCAATCTCCAAAACAGAAGGATTATTTCAAATCTAATTATGAGGAAACACATTTTCTTGATATGCAATGTCACTGAAACAGAGGAAACAAAAAATTGCTTTGAAAAACTAGTCCCGAAAGGCCAAGACCATTTTTCAAATCCATGTATATTTTCCTTTTAAGTCTGCTGGAATTTGACATAAAATGACTGCCATAACAAAAGAGACCTGTGGGCCAAATGACAAACATCTTGTTCATTTAAGTTTACCTCAAAGAGATTAGCATGGAATCACATAGCATGTATCATTTAACCCGATGTACTTCCATCAGCTCTTTCAACAAGATATCCAGTTGATCTCATCTCTCTCTTGTTTCATGACATTTCACAAGGCTTTCTTTTTCAAGTACCTATCTAATAACTTCCACTTTTTAAACATGCTTTGGCATGCCTTAAATAATGTTTCTAGATCATAATGATGCTGCAGAAATAACTTAACCTCATTTCCACCTGTCCTTTTCAATATTAATTCTTGGTTGGATTGTTGGCAATTTACTTGCAAATGTTTCATCACCATACAAGCAGACATCATCAGTGTGCTGTTATTGTGGTGTCCTCCGCATGCTTGGCCTTTATAATCAATCAGCTGATTAGTCATCATTGCCGAAACTCAATCGTGATGCAGGGAGGAAGTCTACTGGACAAGCCCAGCGTGGTCCACAAAATCGAATGTGAGGACTGCAGCAAATATTACGTCGACCAAACTGGAAGAAAGCTATCCACAAGGATCCATGAACATCACCAACTGGCTATAAAGTTGCATGACCAACTATCCCTAGACTCTACCCACGAAGATCGAGAGGGGCACAAATTCGACTGGGCATCAGTGAGGATCAAGCGCCAGCAAACACAAAGCATGCAAGGGAATCTTAGAAGCATGGTTTTCCATGAACAATTCTGTGAAAGGATATATAGACTTCAATCCTATTTATGAGCCAATGCAGGCAAAATTCCAGACCATAGCACTTGAAGTTTGCCACACAACTACTCAACAAGGAAATTCCTCCCTGCATCACAATTGAGTTTCCAAAATGATGACCAGTCAGCTGATTGATAAGTATACAAAGGCCAAGCATTCAGAGGACACCACAACAGCAGCACACTGATGATGTCTCCAAGTATGGTGATGAAAAGTCTGCAAGTAAATTGCCAAGATCAGAGAACAACTCAACCTAAGTAATGACCTCCCGAGCTGCACATTTCTGAATTATTTCCAAAATTAGTTCTGTAAGAATTATGTGATTACACAAAACAGTTATGTGCATGCGTTGAACTCCACTTCTGAAATTCAGTTTTTGTGGAGTTTAACAACAAGCATTATTACTAATGCATTTAGCACATACAGAAGGGAGAAACATCAGTGTCATTTCTTATTGATCCAGTTGACAGTGAAAAATGTTACTCCTTACTTCCTACATCAAAATCGTTAATGTGAAAGAATGATTATAGCCCAGATCCTGCTTCTATGCAGCTGGTAGCTTTGGCGAAGGTCAGCAGCTGACTACTTTGAGAGGTCAGTGCAGTCCTGACTTCCATGTTGATATGTTAAAAGGCACTGGAAGTACATGTGCTAGCACATCTATCCTAGAACTCCAGTGTTGGACTCAGCACTATGAACAGAACTCAGTCATCCTGAGATTGTGGGTCTGGTTACACTTTGTATGCCAGCTGTATCTGATTTAGCTTGCATAAATGGGGTAATTAACCATGGGAAAGGTTAGTAAAGGTAAGTAATTGAAGTTTATTTATTTAAATTAATATTTAATCATTTTATCAGTTTGATATGCTCTTTACAGCTTTTAAATTTTTTTTAGATTTTAAGTCTATTTCAACACATTTCAGATCATTTCATATCAGAAAAGACTTTGACAGCAGCCAGCAGTGAATTCCAGAGCCCCCTCCCCACTTTCAAATCTCTTACTAGCTCTTCTTTCACTTAGTTCCGATGAAGGGTCTCGGCCCGAATTAATTATTTTTATTAGCCTGGCCTGCTGCGTTCACCAGCAACTTTGATGTGTGTTACCTGAGATTCTCATACTACTCTAACTTCTGAGATGGTTGCAGCAATAAAGCTCCCAGAGCCTTGAAAGACTTTTTCAGTCACAGGGATCACATCGGATGGGACAAGCACATACCAGGTCTGATCAGACCTGGTCCATTGTGTGTTATTGTAATTGCTAAAATTTTTATTCATAACCACTTTCCAACCAGGGAATCTAATTTAGTGTTCAAAGCCCCCAAAGTGGAGTGGCATACCATATGTGCACTGCTATAAAACCATGGGTAGCATCCACACTTTAACGTTAGGACTATGCTCCTCAGCATGTAAAGAATGCGCTTATATATTTTGGGGTATATCTGGGCAGCTGGTGTAAGGCAAGATCATGAACTACCAATGCACGTTGGCAGTGAACAAGCGTTCTTGTGTCGTGCTTGAGAAATCATTGCCCTTGCTCCTCAGTTTAGAGAGTTAGTCTGCCTGATTTATTGACGCTATTTCTGTCATTTAGAATGGGCCTCCGGTTGGTGACATAAAAGCTACCAACCTTGGTTTGACTGTTTTAGAAATTAATGCTGGTCATTTTCTATTTTTCAGACAGCTAAAAATCCTGGTGACAGTGGAAAGTGGAAACAAAAAAATGCATCTGCTATTTCATTGTGAAGCTTGTTGTCATAGGTTTGAAATAGTTTCCTAATCAGATTACATTCAATCACAAATCTATTACAATTCAGACTTGCAACTAGACATTGCTTCCCCTCTGCAAATGGACTTGAGATTGAAATGACCTTGTGTCTTGTTTTTCTCATGATCGAACATTTTAATTTTTGTGACTACATACTGATCGGGGGCTGTTATTTTCACTAAATGTTGGATTCAAAGTAAAGGAGATTTGCCTAATGCAAATACCATTTTGGAAAATAGTTGTGAGGACAGAAATAAAGTTTCTAGCACAGAGCAAAATGAGGTCTGCAGTAATATTATATATTTATAAATTCATTGCCTACCTTCTCCCTTGTGATTGCATAGCGAAATGTTCCATTGTGAAATTGGAAAATAAGACCAAAGGCTTTGATACTCAAGTCTGAATCAAGGCACTGCAAGGGTTGTTGTTTAACCACTAGGGAGATGAAACTGAATTGAATAAATGGCAGGATGCCTTTTTATTAACAAGCAGTTTAAAGATATATTAACACAACACTTTTATTTGGTTTAGACTAATTTTATCTTTACTCATCTTCTGAGTATGTATGTAAACATTCTTAAAGGACTTCCTATAAAGCAGTTCCTGTGCCTGAAAGCTGTTTCAAATTAGCCCATATGAAGGAAAAACACTCCAGAATGTAAAATGATGTTTTGTATTGATTTCAGCTTGTCTGTCATTTCCAGTATATTTAAAGCAAAGTACAACCCAGGAACAACATAGAATGGAGACACATTATGGATCAGTTGCCTGTGGACCTACAGTCATCGTCATAATACAGATTTTCTGAAACTAAAGTGGGAAGGCACTGTATGTTATGGAGAAGTGTTGGACAGGAGTGTTGTAAGACAATGAAAATCACCTTTGAATCTCATCATATCTTTTCCCAGAAAATAAAGAATAATATGAAATTATTTATAGTAGATGGGCAAATTCATGAGAGCATCAACAGCCATTAGATTGTCATAATGGCAGTCTGCACAAAAAGAGAAGTCAATGCACATTTGTTTGTACAAGGTAGCAACTTGTAGGTCTTGTGAAATACCATCAAGAATACTCCCCTCCCCCGCCCCCCCCACTTTCCTGACACCAGTTACCAGTGCAAAATTACACTTGTCAGGTTTAAGCCACACTTCTGTGGTAGATCTGTTTTTCTACGAGGGAAGGTGGCAACTTCAGTGTGATGGGTAGTTACAAAGTAGAGTGTGTCACAGAGTTATATTTTGTGACATTGTTTGTACTGTAGTGAGCATTTGGTCCATAATGACAAATGAGGAAGTTCGTTAAACTCAACAACCATTTTATTGTGATAAACGCAAAACAGACCAGGCAATGTGACCCGGAGAGTGATCCCAACCAGTGTTATACAGATGGGGGAGGTGACCATCACACACCCCGGTCACAATTATGGTGACCCACAAGCAAATAACTGTATAACTGGAGTTAAAATGTAACAATAAATGAACTGGAACTTCCCACCATAATCCCACAAAAGCACTTTAACCCAAGAACAATAAGCAGTGCTGGTCATTAGAAATGCAGCAGTCTGTTGACCACCACCCACCCCCTCAGAGCATCACAGTACCATGCTCGCAGTTCACTTCAAGTCTGATTGCCATGTACGGTATAAAAGTTGTGCTAGTTTGGTCACAGCATGTTTATGTAAATATTAACTATGGAACACAATTCATTGCATTGGCGATGAGGCCAGAAGGCACGAACACTCCAAATTGTGCAGACTGTAGGAAGTAGAAGCTGAGTTTGCAAATTTGCTAAAACTTGACAAAACAGAATCATTAAACAAAAACTAGGATTAGCACATACACAAGTGAGCCCAAGACATCATAGCAGTAACAGAACAAAAAGGAGAGAATGTGATAATATAAAAGAGGTTCAGTATTGTTGAGGCAATATCTCAACCATAGATGTTGATTATCTCTTTCTCCACAGACGCTGATCAATCTGCTGAGCTCCTGAGTCAGTTTGGGTTTTATTTTTGAGTCAGATTTCACCATCTGCAGTCTTCAGCATGAGCTGGAGTTTTGCACATGCTTTTCCAGGTGGTCAGCTTTGACAGTGACAATGATGAAGAGCAAAGTGCAGTGATCCAAATGCAGAAAAGAAGGATGTTTTCTTAGAAGAAGTGAATTCCAACATTTAGGCAACCCAGACAAATTTGGTGAACTACCGAAGAAATTATTTCCAATCAAAAATTGGACTCCAGTCCAGTGTTGTCCCCAATATTTCATTGACCATGTTGATATTGAACACCTGATGCTGGAGTAGGCAATTGAGGCTTGTATTGCCACCCTGAGAGCTTTAATCAAACAGTATAATTTCAGAACATAAGGCATATTAAGCATGTTGAGGGACAGATTAGTTTGTCGGTTCAGTGACAAGGCAATACAAACCAAACACTTGAACAAGCAAGGCTTTATTTTTTTTAAAGCAGCAGAAATTATGGTTTGAATAAAAATGACTGAGAAATATTCTGGTGTGAGATGTCTTTATTGAGTAAAGCTACTGCAACAGCAATGGCAACACGCTCTTAAACTTTTTGATGATTTTAAGTTCCCTGGCCCTCACCGCTTTATTTTCACCATGGATGTCCAGTCCTTATATACTTCCATCCCCCATCAGGAAGGTCTCAAAGCTCTCTGTTTCTTTTTGGATTCCAGACCTAATCAGTTCCCCTCTACCACCACTCTGCTCCGTCTAGCGGAATTAGTCCTTACTCTTAATAATTTCTCCTTTGGCTCCTCCCACTTCCTCCAAACTAAAGGTGTAGCTATGGGCACCCATATGGGTCCTAGCTATGCCTGCCATTTTGTTGGGTTTGTGGAACAATCTATGTTCCGTGCCTATTCTGGTATCTGTCCCTCACTTTTCCTTCGCTACATCGATGACTGCATTGGTGCTGCTTCCTGCACGCATGCAGAACTCATTGACTTTATTAACTTTGCCCCCAACTTTCACCCTGCCCTCAAGTTTACCTGGTCCATTTCTGACACCTCCCTCCCCTTTCTAGATCTTTCTGTCTCTGTCTCTGGAGACAGCTTATCCACTGATGTCTACTATAAGCCGACTGACTCTCACTGCTATCTGGACTATTCCTCTTCTCACCGTGTCTCTTGCAAAAACGCCATCCCCTTCTCGCAATTCCTCTGTCTCCGCCGCATCTGCTCTCAGGATGAGGCTTTTCATTCTAGGACGAGGGAGATGTCTTCCTTTTTTAAAGAAAGGGGCTTCCCTTCCTCCACTATCAACTCTGCTCTTAAATGCATCTCCCCCATTTCACGTACATCTGCTCTCACTCCATCCTCTCGCCACCCCACTAGGAATAGGGTTCCCCTGGTCCTCACCTACCACCCCACCAACATCCGGGTCCAACGTATTATTCTCCGTAACTTCCGCCACCTCCAACGGGATCCCACCACTAAGCACATCTTCCCCCCCCCCTGCATTCCGCAGGGATCGCTCCCTACACAACTCCCTTGTCCATTCATCCCCCCCATCCCTCCCCACTGATCTCCCTCCTGGCACTTATCCGTGTAAGCGGAACAAGTGCTACACATGCCCTTACACTTCCTCCCTTACCACCATTCAGGGCCCCAAACAGTCCTTCCAGGTGAGGCAACACTTCACCTGTGAGTCGACTGGGGTGATATACTGCGTCCGGTGCTCCCAATGTGGCCTTTTATATATTGGCGAGACCCGACGCAGACTGGGAGACCGCTTTGCTGAACATCTACGCTCTGTCCGCCAGAGAAAGCAGGATCTCCCAGTGGCCACACATTTTAATTCCACTTCCCATTCCCATTCTGACATGTCCATCCACGGCCTCCTCTGCTGTAAAGATGATGCCACACTCAGGTTGGAGGAACAGCACCTTATATTCCGTCTGGGTAGCCTCCAACCTGATGGCATGAACATTGACTTCTCTACCTTCCGCTAAGGCCCCACCTCCCCCTCGTACCCCATCTGTTACTTATTTTTATGCACACATTCTTTCTCTCACTCTCCTTTTTCTCCCTCTGTCCCTCTGAATATACCTCTTGCCCATCCTCTGGGTCCCCCCGCTTGTCTTTCTTCCCGGACCTCTTGTCCCATGATCTTCTCGTATCCCCTTTTGCCTATCACCTGTCCAGCTCTTGGCTCTATCCCTCCCCCTCCTGTCTTCTCCTATCATTTTGGATCTCCTCCTCCCCCTCCAACTTTCAAATCCCTTACTCACTCTTCCTTCAGTTAGTCCTGACGAAGGGTCTCGGCCTGAAACGTCGACTGTACCTCTTCCTACAGATGCTGCCTGGCCTGCTGCGTTCACCAGCAACTTTGGTGTGTGTGGCAGCATCAGAAATGCCTTGAACATTAGGACCTATACTTGAGCAGTGTTGGTAGAAAACCTGCTAACTGCAGAAAAGTGACATGAAAAACCTGGTTCACATAATTATAAAAGGCAGGAGCACAGTCTCTAATGTCAGGAAAGCTATATGGCAGCTGTCTTCCCATTGAAAGCAGCCTGCTGGTGTAATGGTAATGAAATTGTACATCTGGCACCAGTTTATAGAAAGCATACAGAATGTGGTTGACAGAGGAACGCAGGCCACAGTTTGCTTGGAGGCAAAGAGATACACTTGCTGAATGTATAGAAGGAGAGGTATCCTGCATACCTCTGAAGCTAACAATAACTTTGAAGAATCTGTGTCACAGTGACAAATGCAGCGAGTTCAAATGGATGGTCAGGGCACTGTTGTGAGCACAGATTGCTCAATAATGGAGCAAGGTACCCACTGGTATTATTTCAGACAAGTCTTGCTGATAGAGTGAGAACCTGTTGCACACATAATTTGAAGTTATGTTATAAACATAGAGCGAAATGAGGTCCATGGTGGTCAAAGGTAATCCCATAGCAAAGGTGCCTTAATTTGCACAAAAGTTGAAAAATGGAGTTTATTACCATATGAACAAGTGAATGTATGCAGAGATGCAGTGATAAACCTACTTGCAATGGCATTACAGGCACATAGCATTAAAAACACAGTACTCACCAGAGAATCATAAATAAAACAAACTGTACAAGAACCAGCTTAATTGGAACAAAAAAAAATCCGTTGTAGTGCAGTGGTTATAGAGTTACTACAATGAGAGAGTAATAAGGGTGATGCCGGTTTGTTCAAAAACTGAATGGTTGAAAGAACCAGCTGTGTGTGCTTGAAGGTGGTGGTGTAGGACATCAGAAATCTGGGGCTCCCACCCAACAGCAGCAGCAGAGGTGGCATGCTCTGGACAGTGCGGGTCTTTGATAGATATTGCATTCTTGAGACAGCACCTTGCACAGACACATTCGATACTGGGAAATATGTGCCAGTGACGTATTAGGCTGAGTCCACTATAACAGCGGTCCCCAACAATCGGGCTGCAAAGCATGTGCTACCGGGCCACGAGGAAACGATATGATTTGGCGATATGAGTCAGCTGCACCTTTCCTCATTCCCTGTCACGGCCACTGTTGAAATTGAATGCACGCAAGTTCATTACTCACGCGTCATCCATGTCAGCGCGGGAAGGTGATCAACTCCTCGAGCTTGCAAATGACGGCGGGCTGAAAAGTCTGTTTGACATAACACCTCTGCCAGCATTCTGGATCAAAGTCAAGGCTAAATATCCTGAGATAGCCACGAAAGCACTGAAAACTTTGATTCCATTTCCAACATATCTCTGCAATGAATGCAACGAAAACTAAATTGCGGAATAGACTGGACATAAGGAACCCCCTTCGAGTGTCGCTGTCTCCCATCACCCCTCGATGGCACCGTCTTGTTGCAGGGGAACAAGCCCAGGGCCCCCACTGATGCAACGATATTGGTGTGCTGCAATGATTTTGTATGTTCATACGAGAAAAATATGCGCTGTGTGTTTAATATCCAAATGTTACTTAAAATGTTATGATGCTATTGAGTTATAAGTGACTTATATAACCATATAATTATATAACAATTACAGCATGGAAACAGGCCATCTCTGCCCTTCTAATCCGTGCCGAACGCTACTCTCACCTAGTCCCACCGACCTGCACTCAGCCTATAACCCTCCATTCCTTTCCTGACCATATACCTATCCAATTTTTCTTTAAGTGATAATTATCAAACCTGCCTCTCCCACTTCTACTGGAAGTTCGTTCAACACTTACTTCAAGCTCTCCTGTCCTCCCCAGATAAGTGACCTATCACTATATTCATGCGAGGAAAATATGCACTGTGTGTTTAATATTAAATTAGTTAGATAAACCCTTTTAGAAACAAAATTGAGTGTATTAGCCACTTATCACCTATATTCTGGTCGTGATTAACACCCTCCCCCCCGACCAGAATCGCCAAAAACGATGTGTAGAAAAAAAATTGGCACGTACACGCATGCGCAAGTCACACATGCACACTGGTGCCTGCGCAAGGCTTCATGGTCATGGTAGTCTTTCTCGGGGTAAACACAATGTATTTGACTGCTACTCTTGTCCGTTGGCCACCCTACCGCACCCCCCCACCGGGTCGGCCAGTCCGCAAGAATATCATCAATAGTAAACCGGTCCATGGTGCAAAAAAGGTTGGGGACCCCTGCAGTATAACATAGAAATAGAACGTTCAGTCCATTGAATCTGTGCCAGTTATCTGAAAAATTGCATCAAACCATTACCCTGCTTCCTTTCCAGTACCCAATTCTCTTACATGCTATTAAGATCACCCTCATTGTCCAACCACCTACTTGTATTTATAGCCAATTTACCATGACCAAATAACCTACTAGCACATCTCTGGGTTGCGGTAGGAAAGCTCAGGACTGAAAGCAAACGCACTTGGTCACAGAGATGGCATGTAATTTCCACACAGAACAGAACCGGAAGTATGGATCACACCTGAGTCACTGGGACTGTGAGAAAACTGTTGTTGACTATTATCCAGAAATCACCGCCTTACATTAGAATGCATTAAGGAAAGGTTACTGAAAGAATACTTCTTTTATACCTATTCACTATGTAGTTCAGCATAAACAGACCGATCGCAATGATTATTGACCTCACTTTTTTGGCAGAATGCGTACAACATCGAAAAAGGCCCTTTGACCTAGTGCTGACCGAGATTCCAATCAAAGCTAGTCCCATTTGTTCATGTTTGCTTTAAACATTTTTTTATCTATGTACCTGTCCAAGTACCTTTTTAAATATTGTTAATGTACCTGGCTCAACCACTTCCTCTGGTAGCTCTTTCTATGTACAGACCACTCCCTCAGTGGAAAAAAATTCCCCTCATTTTTCTATTAAACCTCTCCCTTCACATCTTAAACCTATGCCCCTCATAATTTTCAATACCTCCATAAAATCACCTCTCATTCTCCTATGCTTCAATAAAAAAGGTGCCAACCTGCTTTTCCTCTTTCTCTAACTCAGTCACTTGAGTCCCAGCAAAATACCTGTCTATCTTCCCTGCATTCTCTTCAGTTCAATGCATTTTTCCTGTTTCAGGGTGATAAAAACAGAACACAATATTTGAGATGTGGCCTCACGGACATCTTGCACAATTGCAACATAACATCCCCACTTCATTACTCAGTGCCTTGACTGATGAAGAGCAGCATGCCAAATGCTGCCTTCATTGTCGTTGGTCAGAATCAGAATCAGGTTTAATATCACTGGTATATGTCATGAAATTTGTTGTTATGTAGATAAAGTACATTGCAGTACTTTACAATAAAAACTGCAAATTACAGTAAAACATATTTTTTAAAAGTAAATTAAGAAAGTAGTCTAAAAAGAGAATTAAAAAAAAGTAGTGAGGTAATGTACATGGGTTCAATGTCCATTCAGAAATCTGATGGCAGAGAGGAAGAGGGGAAGAAGCAATTCCTGAACAGCAGAGCATATGACTTTCCGTTCCTGTCCTTCCTCCCTGTCGGTAGCAATGAGAAGCAGACATGTCCTGGTTGATGGGGGTCCTTAATGATGGAGGCAGCCATTTTGATGAATTGCTCCTTGAAGATCCCATGACGGAGCGGACTGAATTCTCAACTTTCTACAGCTTATTTTGATCCTGTGTAGTAGCTGCACCCACACACTGAACAGACCACTTTTGGAGTACTGTGTACATTTCTGGTCACCACTCCGTTGGGAAGGATGTAATTGTACTACAAAGGATGAAATGATTCATGGGATGTTGACTCATTTGGATGATCTTAATGAAAAGGTGAGACCGAACATGGATTGTCTTGTTTTCCCTGGTGTGAAGGAAACTGAGAAGTTAATTAATAGAAGTATATTGAGAGGTATTGACAACACTCCGGTGTTGGGTGTGTGTTCTGACTGGAGGTGGGGGTGGGTTCTGATTGGTGTTGGAGGTGTGTTCTGACCAGTGTATGTTCAGAAGCTTTTATTTCCCTTAGTAGGGCTATCAAAAAAGGTATAGATTTCAGGTGAGGGGATGGGATCTGAGGGGAAAGCTCTTTGTACAATGAGTGGCTGATACCTGGAAAGCACAGTCAGGAAAGTGGTTGAGGCAGATACAATCTCTTTATAACCACATAACCAGATAACCATATAACAATTACAGCACGGAAACAGGCCATCTTGGCCCTTCTAGTCCGTGCCGAACTCTTACTCTCACCTAGTCCCACCGATCTGCATTCAGCCCATAACCCTCCATTCCTTTCCTGTCCATATAACTATCCAATTTAACTTTAAGTGACAACATCGAACCTGCCTCAACCACTTCTGCTGGAAGCTCATTCCACTCACCTACCACTCTCTGAGTAAAGAAGTTCCCCCTCATGTTACCCCTAAACTTTTGCCCTTTAACTCCCAACTCGTCCTCTTGTTTGAATCTCCCCCACTCTCAATGGAAAAAGCCTATCCACATCAACTCTATCTATCCCCCTCATAATTTTAAATACCTCTACCAAGTCCCCCCTCAAACTTCTACGCTCCAAAGAATAAAGACCCAACTTGTTCAACCTTTTTTTTTGAGGGATTCAGACAGCTACTTGAGTAGGCAAGGTAGAGAAGGCTACTGACCTAATGCAGGCAAATTGGATTATGAATGCTGGGAAAATACTTGGCATGGGCAGTGTGCACCACAGGGCCTGTTTCTGTACTGTATAATGAAAAAGGATAGTGTATGTGGAATTCTCTGCCACAGGAAGCAGTTGAGGCCAGTACATTGGCTATATTTAAGAGGGAGTTAGATATGGCCCTTGTGGCTACGGGGATCAGGAGGTATGGAGGGAAGGCTGGGGTGGGGTTCTGAGTTGGATGATCAGCCATGATCATAATAAATGGCGGTGCAGGCTCGAAGGGCCGAATGGCCTACTCCTGCACCTATTTTTTATGTTTCTATGTTTCTATACAGACATATGAAGAAAACAATACCCTGTTATGGTAATTAGAGGAATTAGGTGATGTCAATTTACTATGCACTGAGCAACTAAGAAGTTAAATTGTAATCTTAGAAGGGTATAAACTTGTTGTATATATCATAAATTGGTGCAAGAGCTTGATGTAAAGGATTTGGGTATGGGTTTGCAGTGATCGTTGATAACCTGAAGATGTACAGATTGAGAAATTTGAAGAATGCATTCAGAGACTTCTTTGAAAGAGGAGGACTTACTGATATTGCTGTTAGAATTGAGATCAGCAAAGCCCGTGCTTATATTGACTTTGGAGCCCAGGAGTCGTTGACAACAGTGCTGCAGTGGAGAGGAATCAGAATTAGGAATATTATCACTCATGTATGCTGTAACATTTGTTGTATCACAGTACAGTACATAAAATTACTCTAAGCTACAATAAGAAATAGACAACATAAATAAATAGTACAAAAAGAGTCAAGTAGTGAGGTGTGTTGATGGGTTCCGAGGCCATTCAAAAACCTGATGGCGGAAAGCTGTTCCTAGAAGACTGAGTGCATGTCTTCAGGCTCCTGTACCTCCTCTAGATGATAGTAATGAGAAGGGGGTTTCTCTGAGATGGTGAAAGTCCTTAATAATAGATGCTTCTTTCTTTAGGTGTCACTTTTCGAAGATGCCCTCAGTAGTGGGGAGGTAGTGCCTGTGATGGAACTGGCTGAGTTTACAACTCGCAGCACCTTTTTCCAGTCCTCCATAGCGGACAGTGATGCAACCAGTCAGAATGGTCTCCACAGTACACCTGTAAAAAATCGCAGGAGCCTTCAGTGAGATAAAAAAAAGCTCCTCAAACTCCTAATGAGACGTACTGCTGGTACGCTTTCTTTGTAACTGCACAAATGTGTTGAGCCACCATAGATTTTCAGAGATGTTAACGTTCAAGAGTTTAAAGGTGTTCACCCTTTCCACTGCTGACCCCTCGATGAGGACTGGTGTGCGTTCAATGATAAATAGCAATCAATAAACAGCAGCCTGATGTCTGTATGGTCCAAGTCTGAGTGGGAAGTCTGTGATATTGCATCTGCTGTAGACTTATTGTGGCACTGTCATGGTCCCGACCATTAATTCCTCTTATTATCCTAATTCCCTTTTCCCCGTGTTCTCCTGGGCTCCTGGACTGCGGCACCTGATTCTCTTCTAAACCTGATGCATAAAAACCCCGGCTTTGCATCAACTCATTGCCAGACCGTTGCTTCAGCCAGAGCAGTAATTCACATTTCCAGCCACTTAGAATGGTGTATTCTAAGTTTTACTTCAGTACCGAGGTTTACCTGTGTAACTCTGTCTGTCAGTGATAAAAAAAGTATTGTCTGCCCCTTGCCTTTCTACGATTCGTGTCAAGAAAAGTTTTGCCTGCCTCCTGCTCCTCTGTTCACACACGCTGTTTACCTGTGTTAATTCTGCCTCTTGACCGTTTAGAATTGTGTATTCTAAGTTCTGTTCCACGTTGTTTGCCTGTGTTAGTTCTGTCTCCCGACCATTTAGAGTTGTGTATCCCAAGTTCTGTTTCCGCGTTGTTTGCCTGCGTTAACTCTGCCTCTCCATGTTAATAGGAGCATTGCATGCCACCTGTCTTCCCATTCATCCTTCCACTTGCTGATCTCCTCCACCCACGCTCGTACCCTGGTCTGCATCCCTGCTCTGCCTCGTTCTGCCGCCCACCTACACTCTCCATCGACTCGGTGGTTAAACGCTACATTCCCACCGTAGCGACCCGGCTTCGATCCGCAGCCAAGCCTTCCTCATTCCTCGGCTTTCCTCTGACCAATCCTTGCTCCCCGGCCTTCCCAGTAACTGTTAATAAACACTTTAGATTACTCTACCTCCGTGTCTGTGTCCTGCATTTGGGTTCGCCCCGTTCCATTGCAAGGCACAGGGAAACTTCAGCATGTCTACGCCCTTGTTTAGGCAGGAGTTGATTCTAGCCATGTCAAAGCACTTCATCACAGTAGGTGTGAGTGCTGCTGAGCTATAGTGGTTGGAGCAGCTCACCCTGCTATTCTTGGGCACAGGTATGATTGATGCCCTTTTGATGCAGGTGGGAACCTCTGACTACAGCAGTGAGAGATTGAAAATGTCCTTGAACACTTCTGCTGATTGGATGCCACAGGTTTTCAGTGCTTTACCAGGTACACTATGAGGGCCTGATGCCTTATGAGGTTTCAGCCCCTTGAGAAATGTTCTGACATTGGTCTCTAAGACAGATAACACAGGGTTGCCAGATGCTGCAGGACTCACAAAGCTACAGTTTATTCTCCCTTTGAAAGCATGCAAAAAATGCACTCAGTTCAACAGGGAGAGAAGCATCACAGCTCTTTATGATGTTAGGCTTTGGCTTGTAGAAAGTAATAGCCTTCAAACCTTGCCATATCTGACGTAACTTCACTCAGAGTTTCTTTCTTGCATTTAAGATCGCATTCTGTTGTTACAATCAGCAGCTGGAGCGCTGGACCCAAGTGCAGGACACTGGCACAGAGATGGACTTGGACTTGACTGGAACACAGAGCTTCGACTTGGACTGGGACATGAAGAGACAGAATTCCCGACTCGGAGTAGCGGCAAAGGCCGGACCTACTCAGCTGGAAACGAGACGACTAAACCAAACAATTACAGATAATGCGTATCTTGACACGGAGAAGCTCATGAAGCAGCAAACGGCCGGCAATCACTTGACTGGACACAAAGCCTTGACTGGACTCAAAGCCTTGACTTGGACTGGGACTCAGAGTCTTGACTTGGACTGGGGCTGGGAGCCTTCGAAATAAAACAACGACAGACCACTCACATCCTGGCTCAGAGCAGTGGCAAAACGGCCGACAACACTCAGCTGGACACGAGATGACAAAAACAAACAACAACAGACAATACGAACCTTGACACAGAGAAGCTCATGAAGACGGTCCCTTATTCTTGGCGGCTCAGAAGATGGTCCCTTTATTCTTGGTGGCTCGGAAGACAGTCCCTTATTCTTTGTGGCATGGAACATTCATCGCCGCCCTGGTAATGGTGACGGACCAGCCCCGAGTAGCTGTAAGCTGGGGTTTTTATCCTGCCAGTTCGGAGGAAGATCAGGTGCCCTAATCAAGGAGCGCGGTGGAACATGGGGAAGAAGAAATTAACTGAAATAAGTAGTTCATGGACCAGACCATGACATCTGTAGGTCATACCCAGACTTCTCAGGGAGTTCTGAATCACCAAACTTGAACACCTCAGATGTTCACCCTCACACTCAGCTAACTGTGAGTCTCATTGTTCATCTACGGCTTCTGGTTTGGGTACGTCTGGTATGTTCTCAAAGGCACACACTCATCCCCACAGGTCTTGATGAAGTCAGTGGCAACTTGGGCATATTTATTCAGATCAAAAGATGTATCCCTGAATATAGTCCAGTCTACCAACTCAAAACAATCCTGTAATCAGTTCTCTGCCTCCCTTGTCCATACCTTTACAGTCCACACCACTGGTACTGCAGTCCTCAGTCTCTGCGTGTATGCCAGGCGATTGGACTTATTAAGTTGCAGGCATGGGATGGCACAGTAAGCATTCTTGACTGTGGTGTAAGAGTGGTCAAGTATGTTGGCTCCAATGGTTCCACAGGTGACGTATTAGTGGTAGCTGGCCAGAGACTTTTTCAAGCCAGTCTGCTTGAAAAAAAATACAAGGCTGCATCAGTGAAGTGACCAACTTGACCAGTGGCAATGTCCTACAGCCAGTTCATGGAACTACTTCTTCTATTTTTAAATATGTTTCTGCTACTAAAATGTGAGCAATTAGAGCCAGCAATTTACATTTTGATCATTGTTTTTGACTGACTGAATGATCTGGTGCTTTAGCTATTCCTAGGGGAGCTCAGTGAGGTTGAGAGCAGAGTGTGCAGTCAAAAAAGTGTCAAGCAAGAATGGAATCATTGAGAATGAGAGCGGAAGGTGGAAGTTGAGCAGGTATTCAGCATGGTCTGCCTGCGTTTGACCAGTCTCCCTCTCCTTCTCGCTGGCTGGAAAAAGGTGCGGGAGTCTTCCTCACGTTGCAAGGTTTGATTGGCATGGCTTGTGGCTATAGACTCATTTTGGAGGACTGTGTGGTTCACATTACATGTGTTTCTGGTTTCTGTGTACTCTTTTTTTTGGTATTTTTGGGCAATTTGATCGGGACAATTTGATGTAGACCTGCTCTGTGGTGTTCTGTCCACAAACAACAACAGCACTAAACTGAACTGAGCTAATCTGAACACTCCCAGACTGTTCTGAGGACTTGGCAGTTTGATGTTTAATATTTTGTGTTATTCGCTCGCCTTTTGCCATTTGTTTCGTGGCTGCCTGCAGGAGGACAAATCTCAGGGTTGTTTACTGTATACATTCTTCGGTAATAAATGTACTTTGAATCTTTGAAGTCCCCCACAATGACTGGGAAGGCATGATCTTAGGATGGTTGATATCATAACTGAAGAATTATTTAAAGCAGGCTAAATCCAGATTTAACAGATCTGGAAAGACAAGTCAGCAAAGATCAAAGGTCTAGATCTCAAGAATGATCCAACAAACAAAATAACTGCTTACTGCTCTGAGGTGATCCACCTGTTTCTGCGAACTCATTGGCCTGTGTTCTGTGTAACTCCAGGCATAGGGATGCAAATACTTTAAATGTTAATGCTGAAACAACAAAAACAAGTTTTTTCTTTCGTTTAAACAACTATACTTTCTCTTGATTTCAATACTCGATGGTCATCATTTTTATAGCCACAATCCCCCCTTCAACCCTCATGCGCAAGCCCATTAACAGGGAAAGTGTGCAAGCAAGCTAAGTACTTACATAGCCCAATAAGCTCAACAATCTCTCATCCTTTTCATGTATATTGAAAAAAAATTAGAAATAAAATAAAAATTTAAATAACACACATCAAAGTTGCTGGTGAACGCAGCAGGCCAGGCAGCATCTGTAGGAAGAGGTACAGTCGACGTTTCAGGCCGAGACCCTTCGTCAGGACTAACTGAAGGAAGAGTGAGTAAGGGATTTGAAAGCTGGAGGGGGAGGGGGAGATCCAAAATGATAGGAGAAGACAGGAGGGGGAGGGATAGAGCCAAGAGCTGGACAGGTGATAGGCAAAAGGGGATACGAGAGGATCATGGGACAGGAGGTCCGGGAAGAAAGACAAAGGGGGGGGCCCAGAGGATGGGCAAGAGGTATATTCAGAGGGACAGAGGGAGAAAAAGGAGAGTGAGAGAAAGAATGTGAACATAAAAATAAGTAACAGATGGGGTACGAGGGGGAGATGGGGCCTTAGCGGAAGTTAGAGAAGTCGATGTTCATGCCATCAGGTTGGAGGCTACCCAGACGGAATATAAGGTGTTGTTCCTCCAACCTGAGTGTGGCTTCATCTTTACAGTAGAGGAGGCCGTGGATAGACATGTCAGAATGGGAATGGGATGTGGAATTAAAATGTGTGGCCACTGGGAGATCCTGCTTTCTCTGGCGGACAGAGCGTAGATGTTCAGCAAAGCGGTCTCCCAGTCTGCGTTGGGTCTCGCCAATATATAAAAGGCCACATCGGGAGCACCGGACGCAGTATATCACCCCAGTCGACTCACAGGTGAAGTGTTGCCTCACCTGGAAGGACTGTTTGGGGCCCTGAATGGTGGTAAGGGAGGAAGTGTAAGGGCATGTGTAGCAATTGCTCCGCTTACATGGATAAGTGCCAGGAGGGAGATCAGTGGGGAGGGATGGGGGGGACGAATGGACAAGGGAGTTGCGTAGGGAGCGATCCCTGCGGAATGCAGAGAGAGGTGGGGAGGGAAAGATGTGCTTAGTGGTGTGATCCCGTTGGAGGTGGCGGAAGTTACGGAGAATAATATGTTGGACCCGGAGGCTGGTGGGGTGGTAGGTGAGGACCAGGGGAACCCTATTCCTAGTGGGGTGGCGGGAGGATGGAGTGAGAGCAGATGTACGTGAAATGGGGGAGATGCGTTTAAGAGCAGAGTTGATAGTGGAGGAAGGGAAGCCCCTTTCTTTAAAAAAGGAAGACATCTCCCTCGTCCTAGAATGAAAAGCCTCATCCTGAGAGCAGATGCGGTGGAGACAGAGGAATTGCGAGAAGGGGATGGCGTTTTTGCAAGAGACAGGGTGAGAAGAGGGATAGTCCAGATAGCTGAGAGAGTCAGTAGGCTTATAGTAGACATCAGTGGATAAGCTGTCTCCAGAGACAGAGGCAGAAATATCAAGAAAGGGGAGGGAGGTGTCGGAAATGGACCAGGTAAACTTGAGGGCAGGGTGAACATTGGAGGCAAAGTTAATAAGGTCAATGAGTTCTGCATGCGTGCAGGAAGCAGCGCCAATGCAGTTGTCGATGTAGCGAAGGAAAAGTGAGGGACAGATACCAGAATAGGCATGGAACATAGATTGTTCCACAAACCCAACAAAACGGCAGGCATAGCTAGGACCCATACGGGTGCCCATAGCTACACAGTTAGTTTGGAGGAAGTGGGAGGAGCCAAAGGAGAAATTATTAAGAGTAAGGACTAATTCCGCTAGACGGAGCAGAGTGGTGGTAGAGGGGAACTGATTAGGTCTGGAATCCAAAAAGAAGCGTAGAGCATAAATTGAACTGGACTTTGTGTCACTTTGAAATTGGTCATTTACCCCTAGACAACAATAGAGCTTGATTGATGCTGTTATCTTAATTCTGTGCACATGTGTGTTTATCATTGCTGAACTGTTGCATTTATTATCCTTTCGATTACTGTGTTGCTTGTTTCTTTAATAAAACTTTCTTAGATCTAGTAATCTAGACTCCAACTGAGTGATCCATTTCTGCTGGTTTGGCAACCCAGTTACGGGGTACGTAACAGGAACAACACCTTATGTTCCGTCTGGGTAGCCTCCAACCTGATGGCATGAACATCGACTTCTCTAACTTTCGCTAAGGCCCCACCTCCCCCTCGTACCCCATGTGTTACTTATTTTTATGCACACATTCTTTCTCTCACTCTCCTTTTTCTCCCTCTGTCCCTCTGAATATACCTCTTGCCCATCCTCTGGGTCTCCCCCCCCCCACTTGTCTTTCTTCCCGTATCCCCTTTTGCCTATCACCTGTCCAGCTCTTGGCTCTATCCCTCCCCCTCCTGTCTTCTCCTATCATTTTGGATCTCCCCCTCCCCCTCCAACTTTCAAATCCCTTACTCACTCTTCCTTCAGTTAGTCCTGACGAAGGGCCTCGGCCCGAAATGTCGACTGCACCTCTTCCTACAGATGCTGCCTGTCCTGCTGCGTTCACCAGCAACGTTGATGTGTGTTGCTTGAATTTCCAGCATCTGCAGAATTCCTGTTGTTTGCGTAAAAATTTAAATGTCCATTTGGATATAGGAATTAGTTCAAACCCTTGATGTTGATACAGTTCTTAAGACACCAAATGCCTTCATTAAGTGCCTTTAGCAGCACAAGAGCTGGTGCTCCCTTCCTTGTGAAACAGTCAACTAGTTGCTCCATTGTAGTTGACCATAAAACGTAACGAATTTCTGTGCTTGGAAGAGTTCCTTGATGTTGCTTACCTTTAGATGAAGCCTCTTCTCTGTAACTAACTTGATGGATTTGATGGCATCATCCAAAGAGTAATTGTCTTTGACATAGAAACATAGAAACATAGAAAATAGGTGCAGGAGTAGGCCATTCGGCCCTTCGAGCCTGCACCACCATTTATTATGATCATGGCTGATCATCCAACTCAGAACCCCGCCCCAGCCTTCCCTCCATACCCCCTGACCCCCGTAGCCACAAGGGCCATATCTAACTCCCTCTTAAATATAGCCAATGAACTGGCCTCAACTGTTTCCTGTGGCAGAGAATTCCACAGATTCACCACTCTCTGTGTGAAGAAGTTTTTCCTAATCTCGGTCCTAAAAGGCTTCCCCTTTATCCTCAAACTGTGACCCCTCGTTCTGGACTTCCCCAATATCGGGAACAATCTTCCTGCATCTAGCCTGTCCAATCCCTTTAGGATTTTATACATTTCAATCAGATCACCCCTCAATCTTCTAAATTCCAACGAGTACAAGCCCAGTTCATCCAGTCTTTCTTCATATGAAAGTCCTGCCATCCCAGGAATCAATCTGGTGAACCTTCTTTGTACTCCCTCTATGGCAAGGATGTCTTTCCTCAGATTAGGGGACCAAAACTGCACACAATACTCCAGGTGTGGTCTCACCAAGGCCTTGTACAACTGCAGTAGTACCTCCCTGCTCCTGTACTCGAATCCTCTCGCTATAAATGCCAGCATACCATTCACCCTTTTCACCACCTGCTGTACCTGCATGCCCACTTTCAATGACTGGTGTATAATGACACCCAGGTCTCGTTGCACTTCCCCTTTTCCTAATCGGCCACCATTCAGATAATAATCTGTTTTCCTATTTTTGCCACCAAAGTGGATAACTTCACATTTATCCACATTAAATTGTATCTGCCATGAATTTGCCCACTCACCCAACCTATCCAAGTCACTCTGCATCCTCTTAGCATCCTCCTCACAGCTAACACTGCCACCCAGCTTCATGTCATCCACAAACTTGGAGATGCTGCATTTAATTCCCTCATCCAAGTCATTAATATATATTGTAAACAACTGGAGTCCCAGCACTGAGCCTTGCGGTACCCCACTAGTCACCGCCTGCCATTCTGAAAAGGTTCAGTTTATTCCCACTCTTTGCTTCCTGTCTGCTAACCAATTCTCCATCCACATCAATACCCTACCCCCAATACCGTGTGCTTTAAGTTTGCACACGAATCTCCTGTGTGGGACCTTGTCAAAAGCCTTTTGAAAATCCAAATATACCACATCCACTGGTTCTCCCTTATCCACTCTACAAGTTACATCCTCAAAAAATTCTATGAGATTCATCAGACATGACTTTCCTTTCACAAATCCATGCTGACTTTGTCCGATGATTTCACCGCTTTCCAAATGTGCTGTTATCACATCCTTGATAACTGACTCCAGCAGTTTCCCCACCACCGACGTTAGGCTAACCGGTCTATAATTCCCCGGTTTCTCTCTCCCTCCTTTTTTAAAAAGTGGAGTTACATTAGCCACCTTCCAATCCTCAGGAACTTGTCCAGAATCTAATGAGTTTTGAAAAATTATCACTAATGCATCCACTATTTCTTTGGCTACTTCCTTAAGCACTCTAGGATGCAGACCATCTGGCCCTGGGGATTTATCTGCCTTCAATCCCTTCAATTTACCTAACACCACTTCCCTACTAACATG
Organism: Mobula birostris; assembly: GCF_030028105.1. Lineage (NCBI taxonomy): Eukaryota > Metazoa > Chordata > Chondrichthyes > Myliobatiformes > Myliobatidae > Mobula > Mobula birostris. The sequence continues at coordinate 82,848,249 of NC_092376.1, read as the reverse complement.
TATTTCGCTCAGTTCCTCCATCTCACTGGACCCTCTGTCCCCTACTATTTCTGGAAGATTATTTATGTCCTCCTTAGTGAAGACAGAACCAAAGTAATTATTCAATTGGTCTGCCATGTCCTTGCTCCCCATAATCAATTCACCTGTTTCTGTCTGTAGGGGACCTACATTTGTCTTTACCCGTCTTTTCCTTTTTACATATCTATAAAAGCTTTTACACAAGTTATTTGCAGACTCTCCTTCTTTGGTTCACCATTGAAAAGTTCAGAATAGAGTGTGGCCAGATAAACAGCATTGCCAATACTTTCAGACATTGCAATGGTTTTTCCTGCCAGCATACTACATACAATTCTTCAGATCATTTTTGATTGCCAACAGAGAGGTGAAAATCTTCCTTTTTCTTCCATCAGTACAATAAAATGTCCCCTTGAGCCCCTCCATCAGGAAGATTTCCAAGTGAGGCATCACTGAAGACAAAGAACCTCAGTGAGTCATCTTTTCCAAGCTGTTGAAACTTCAAGACTACTTTTTAAGATTGAGTTTTACTCACTATCTTGTTTGTACTGTGGCATTTCTTTTGTGCTGGATGCCAAGTTGCAGGCATCAAACATGATGTTGGGTCTTCTCTGCCTTGTCACCCATAGAATCTGACCTATCTTTGACCTGAGAGCTCAGCTTCAGCTTCAGTGAGGGGTGCATCACGTGGTATGGCATGTACAATCCATGTACAATCCATGTACAATGCAGATTGTCTGAAGATTCTTTATGTAGCTTTTTTGGTGCAATTGTACTATTCCACCAACAGAAAGGATGTCTATCCCTACATAACAGAATCTGTCATGTTCATTGTGTCCTACTTGAAAGGCTAACTTTACTGAGGGTTGACTGTTGTAGCAAAATTTTGTGAGCTTCCCTTTATGGAGTCATCTACATGACAGGCAAGAACTCCACTCACATTCTGAATCTTGCCAGTAAAAAAATAGCTGGATCGACTTGTGCCATCTTTCCACCTGTTTTCAACAGTATTTCCTTGACATTTTTATAGCAATAGAGTGATGCTAGACCATCCACACGCTTTTTGAGTTTCCAGTGTTCCTTCACTTCTGGCTTCAGGCAGGGGCCGAATATAAATGTTACATGACAACTCCATTCCCTGTAAGAATGTGGATTTTATGTCCAAGGGATGGTGTTTTCAATGTTTTTGACATTTCACTGCACCAAGCAGTTGGGAGAGATTTTGATGCACATGTTGGTGAGTCTTTCTGAAGTTTTTTTTATGTTCAGTTCCTCAAAACCTCTCGTCACCAGGCATGCATTTGGTGTACTTTCTGTCAGGGTTTCTTTCAGTGTGGACACCCATCTTCTAGACATTGACTTTCGACCAATGTCTCTGACTTCCTCAAGCACTCCATTATTTCTCCAACTACTGATTTCATCCTGTTTTGCAGATTCAAATGACCCCTCCATAGGACATCTTCATCTTGACATTTCTCAGATGACCTCAGATGGTCCAGCCTGATCTATGCTTGACTCAATATGCTGTCTACATGTGACATGTCAACTGACCCTGCAGTGCCAGCGACCGTGGCTGGTTCTAGGTTAATCAAGTTGTACCACCTTTTTTTTTTCACCCAGTGACTTTACCTGCTCATCCTAATACTTCTGTTTTGTATGAAATACCACAGTCTTGGCCTACAAATCTTACAGTTTGTCTTGTTTTAAGACTGAAACTTCCACGTTGTTGTTGCACTTGTTATGATTTCTGTTCAAGCATGTCTATTGAATCCCCAACTGCACTCTCCTCAGCACTGTCCGTGTTATGCGACAATGGATCAGGTAAGTGCTTTTTACTTTTTGTGTAATTCTCCAAGGAGTTCTGATCATCTTCAGTTTGTGCTTTACGTAGTCTGGAATGATGTTCTCACATACGTACCTCCATGCCTCACCAATGACCAATGACAACTCCAAGACCTTTCCATTCTGTACAGTCTGCTCTTTTGTAAAACACTTTGTCCCTGTCTCATATTTCTCATCTGTCAGATGGAGATGTGCCCTCAGTGCACTTTGAATTCTCTCTGAACACTCTGCTTCAGTGAAAGCCTTCCTTGTTGCATGCAGTGCCGAGATTTGTTTCCCAACCCATTCAATCGTTGTAGTGCCCTCCAGAGCAGGGACAAAGGGATGGCTTGGATTCTGACCAAACACCAATTGATACGGGTTATAACCATGTACGTTGTGCATGGCGTTCTTCGCCATAGGGGTCCAGCCATTGATTTTATTCACCTTCAGTATTTCATTAAGTGTTTGATTTTGCTCATCCAGAAGTCCATTACTCCAAGGAACGTATGTCGCTGTTGCCTTTGTTTCAATGTTAGAGTTCTCTGACATATCTCAGAATGCATTATTAAATTTGTCACCATTACCAGAGAGTAGTTATTATCTCTTGTTCAAAAGCCCCATGGTTGAGGGGTAGTAACTGAGGTGCGAGTCCTGAGGCTTCTTCCTGATGGTAGCAGCAAGAAAAGAGCATGACCAGGGTGGTGAGGTTCTTTGATGATGGATGCTGCTTTCCC